>NC_072739.1:36640355-36825935 GCF_026930045.1 Uloborus diversus
AGTACTAATGGAGATTTTTACAGTAGACTAATTATGATCGATAGGGTCTGGTGGGGTAAAGTGGTCATAAAATCGTAGGTTTTCAACTTAAGTGGATATTAAATAAAACAAATTCTTTAAACAATTAAATTTTTTCTGTTGTTATTTTACATTGCATTATTAAAGAACACAATACATAGAATTTCAGGGGAAAAAATATTGATTTAAGTAGTTTTATAACAGTTTCATTTCCCTATGTATTTATGACCACTTTACCCCATGGGGTGGGGGAAAGTGGTCATAGCATGGGGTAAAGTGGTCATAGTTAAAAATAGATGCAAAACCGTTAAAAATAACCGTAATATTTGTATATTTCGGTTATTTTTATAGTTACAAGTATATGCACGAGTATATGCGGGTATACATAAGAATGTATACGTGATTACCTACAGTATACGTGTCTGCAAGAGTATATACGCGTATAAACGAATATCATATGCGTGTATGCACTTGTATCTCGAGTATATACATGCATACCTGAGTATATGCGTGTGTAGTAGACATATATACGCATATATAGGTATACATACATACATACATATACGGGTATACACGAGTTATTTCGAGGATACATCCAGTGCGTGTTTGTACATGCCTACTCACGTACATACATATGGAAGCAATGAGTATACACGTATGTTTACGTGTAAACACGATTATGTACCAGTATAGACGTATATACGTACATTTACGTGTATATCAGTACATGTATGCATACACGAGTATATCTCCTAATACACATGTGTGCTTACAGAGTGAATCCAAGCTCTGGGGCAAAGATCAAAGGGGTGTGAGAAGGGAGAATACGAAGCAAGGAATCGTAATGAATTTATGGTCGCTGACGCGCTACATGCACACTAAGCCAGAAACTGATGGATGCAAAACAGGTCACAAATTTGTTACACAAAGATGATTTTACCTGACCAGCTGGTGGCGTGATGGTTAGGCGCTGGCCTTGTACGTCTGTGGAATCGGGTTCTGACCTGGGGATGCGGTCGGTGGATTTTCGAGATGCAGAAACTCATCAGCGCTCATGTCGTATGATTATGTGGCATGTAAAAGATCTCTATGGTATTCGTTTTGATTAGAATTTCTTAGGCAAAATCAAATTCCTACTGCAATTTCGCATCAAAGAGAGCCCAGATGCCTCCCCCTGGTGGAAACTGGGGCGTCAAAAAAAACTGTGTCATACATCAGCGCCTTAATGCTGAGACATGAAAGACTGATGCATTGTAGGGGAGCGCACTAGGTCTGGTTATGGCCCAGACCCCTCTTCAGGTAGGACTCTTATACAGCCCCATTGGAGAAAAAAAGATGATTTTAACCAACATTTTAGTTTTTAAGAATTATTTAGAGCAGATGGTAAAGTTACGGCCTGTAGTAGCTCTAATACACGCATCGCAACAAAGGCACAGCGACTGTTGAAAGTTTTTCAAAAGTCCCATTATTGCAACAGAGAGTGCTTTGTGATTAAGACGCATGTATTACAGCAGCCGGCCACAAATTTCATCAATCACTTTAACACTTTCTTAAGACTTAAAATGTTATGTAAAATTGTCTTTGTGTAATAAATTTGTGACCTGTTTTGCATCCTTTAGGTTCTGATTTTGCGTGCATGTAGCGCGTCAGCGTTGTGTTTGTGAATATATGTTTCTTATGATTCTTGCTTCTTCTACTCCCCTCTTACATCTTTTAAGAATTTGCCCAAGAGTTTAAACTCACCTTATATACATGTATATCATGTGCTTGTGTGTAAGTGTCTGCTCGAGTTTCGAGTACGTACGCGTATATACGTGTCTACCTGAGTATATAAGTGTTCGTATATGTACGAGTATAAGCGGGTATATACGTGTATCGATAGTCGAATATATATCTTTATAAACAAAAAATACTCGCAGTTACCCATATACTACGCGTTTATTGGTGCATTTATGTTAATACGTATATATATGTGCCTACACGAGTATATGAGTATGCATACGCATATACTCGTATATTTAACCCTGTTTACTGTAAAAACAATACATATTAAGTGAAATTAATATTTCTTTTATGTCTGCCTCATACTTAAAGTTTAAGTGACGTTAAAAGGACAATATTCGTTAAGCCTAATATTATGACCACTTTACCCCATCTTACTTAAATTGTTCTAAAAAATTAACCAAAATAGATTCAGCTAACTGCTAATGAGTAAGAGTTTTTGAGACATGTAGGAAGCTTCCTGTGCAGTCAATCTGTTCATAATTCTAACAAACAAAATTTTCCAAGAAAGTTAAAAGAGGTGTTTAGATTTTGAAATTTTTCATATTCACACAAAATATTTTATTTTACCAAATAAAGTTTTGCAAGTTGTGAAATTTTGTATTCAAAATGTAGTTTTTAACTGCCGTATCGTAAAATAAAATTTTCACATTCATTCGAACATTTATTTCCAAATTATAGCCATTTATTTGACGTATGACCACTTTACCCCATTGACCACTTTCCCCCACCAGACCCTATAATGTAAGCACTTGTATTGGATTGGCAGTGAAGAAAATTTTAAGGTCATGTAGAATTTTAAAAATCAAGAGTTTGTAAGGAAGTAATAGCAAAATTCAGGAGTTTTAAGGGCCCTTATTTTTTTTCTTAAAAAGCAGGAGTTTATAAGGAGTCTGTAAGGAGTGTATGTATCCTGATTCCCCACAAAGAGCTAGAGCGAAAAATTTTTAACGACTTGCAAAAGACGATTAAACCGGCTTTTATTTATAAACACTAAATTAATCCATGCTTTCTTTATGCATGTTGTTCATGCATATCGTAATAAGTACACATTAAACTTCAACTTACTATACATTTTTCTATCACTTGAAAGAAGTATTTTTCTAATCTATGGAACCTAACCCTGATTTTAACGCTACTAAGTCTTAATTTACTTTTGTTTAAACGGCATTTCCCTGGAACGTAACCCCCAAAGTAAAATGCGGGCCCACTGTATTTTATGCCTCTTATTCAAAGGTTCGGTAAAAGGAGCAGACACTAAAAAACTAACTTAGAATTTGAATAATAGGCCTCTTTCTTTTCTTTTCTTCAAACTTAATTTTAGATTACCACAAAGTGTACAGATTCAGAATTTCGTATTTTGGTGATAGGAATTCTGGTGTTCCACAGTATTACAATGTTAAATCACAATTTTGTTCAGAACTGTTAACATGTTTACAAGGAACCCTTTACTAATACAAAAGATGTAAGCTCATGGATGAAAAGGCATCTTTCAAAAGCGGAGGTTTCAGGAATTATAAGATGCTATGGTAACCGAAGTGTTTCCTTTAAATCTCAAACGGGGCAGAGTGCTTACTTTTAAAAAGGCACTCTTTCAGTTAATAAGACATTTTCTCAAAAGAATTTTGTAGTAAAAAAGTACAAATTTTAAAGTATAATGTTACCACTTTTTTCACTGGACAAGGATAACAAAAGAGTTATATTTGAAAGCCATGCTTGCGATCATTTTTACTTTTTTAGTAAGAAGATTTGCTTTTGTAATCAAATGCTAACAAAGTTTGAAGGGCAAGGAGAGCACTGAGAAATGCAAAAAAAAAATGTAAGAAACACGAAACATTGCAGTTCACTGCAAATTTGTGTGAGTTAACTTTAATATTTTTTTTTCAATGATAAACTACTTCTGAAATGTCTAAATCGTAATTTTAAAATTGTTTGCATAGAAACTGTAGAACTAAAATTCATTTTCATTAATCACTATCAGTTGATTAATCAGAGATAAGACTATAGAATCCTTACCCGTCAGAACCATTCCAGCAGCATTCAAACTTGTCGAAAATACAGTCATTTTCATACAAACTACATAACTTTGATCTTAGATATTCATGCACATGGAAGCACTCTATAGGTTTAGTATCCATGTTGAGGTCCCAAACTTTAACAGATAAATAGTCTCTAGAAATTATATAACGTCCATTGTTACTAAATTTTACATCCGATATACTTGAGATAATTTCCGAAAAGAAACTCCTATTTGTTGGGTCTTCTGGCTCTTCAAACACTAAAAAAAAGAAAGAAAAATCAATATAAATTCTACACATTAGATCAGGGATTCTCAACCTTTTAGGCTCTGTAACACCCCTTCCCCCTTAAGTTCTGATTCAAACACTAAAAAAAAGAAAGAAAAATCAATATAAAATCTATATAATAGATCAGGGATTATGAACCTTTCAGGATCTGTAACACCACACCCTAACTTCTGATGTAAGGTCGTGCACCCCCCCCCCCCCTTCCATAAGCGATCAATTCAAGTAGTAGAACATGAGAATTTGAAACAAATTAAGATAGCCCCTGCTTAGGTTTCCGCCAACTACAGGATCTAGAGGAAGTTGGTATGTACAGGGTATATCTGCTACATTTAGAGTTCTGAAATCCATGACTTCTGTTTAACTTTCCTTTACTCACAGGATGCATTTTTTTTCCACAAACATAAATTTTTTGAAAAAATATCTAAATTTGTACTTTATGAACATAAAATTGCAACAAAGCCTTGCATGTAGATTCCTAAAAATTAAAATAAAAGTAAAATATAACAAGCTGAGCTACTATTACTATTATTAAACAGGGGGGCGACAGGAAGTGTGAAAAAAAGTTCCCCGACTTTTCCCTGATTAAGTTCACCAAATTTCCCTGATTTACGTTACCAATGATAATGGTTTTCTTTCTTTGATCTACTTGAAATCCATTGTATGTTTGTATAAAATGCAGTTTTTTAAACTTCTTAAGTTTTGTAAAGTTGTTGAACTAAAGATATATTTTAAAAAGATGCTACTTTTTTAATAAAATGGTTTTAAAAAAAACATATCAAGTCAATTTGGGGGGGGGGGGACCTACAAAACAGTATATTAAATTTTTCTACGTGGAAAGATTATAGAAAATTTAAAAAAATACTTTACTTCCAGAAATCACTTAGCATAGGAATTTTAAGAAACTATTAAAATTACTCTTAAAAACATATGTTTATTTTTGAGAGAACTAAAAAGGTATTTAAAATTATTTTGAACAAAGTTTTCAAACAGTATAATAATCGTTGCAAGAATGACAAATAATAGTGAAAGAATAGAAGTAATGTAGTTATTCTTATATAAGTAATTGACATATTTATGCAAAGCAGATGAAACCATTTGACATTCATTCATAGGGAGCTTTTCTCTAATCAAGAACATAGGTTTTAATGAATGAATACAGCATTTTATCAATTTAAAAAAAAAAAGATATTTACTTAAGTACACAAGTTTACTCTATTTCAAATGATTTCAGTATGTAACAAAAAAAATCTTAGATTGTTTTTGTAACAAACAACTTTCAAATGCAAGAAAGAAAAAAAGAAAAGAAAAAAAAGCAATTAGTTAATTTCAAAATGCATAAAAGAAGAATACAACTTGGTTATAAAATTAAAGAATCACTTAAGTCTGAAGAAAAGAAAACCTTTATAATCGGTGGTGACAACAAATAGTATAACGGCAAAAAACAAAGTAAAAACGCGAAGAAGTAATAAATTTTAAGCTTTTATAGTATTAATTCAAAAACCAAAGATTTCTTCTTGAAATCGTGATTACAGTAAGTACGCTATTTACTTCGAGACAATGGAATAAAGGCAACGGAGCTAAGGCATTAATGAAGGCTTCCTGTTTGCCTGTATGGTTGTTTATTTTACGCAGCATTGAAAGTGTAAAAGGAAATTTCAAGATAGGTAAAATAAACAACCTAACAGGCACAGAAGCAATCTTAGGAAGTTCATCCTGTGGTTAATAAGTAAGATTCAATACTTTGACGTTGAGGAAAAAAGATGAACAAATATGCGGCAGTGTATAATCGCACCTCATTAATTTTACTTTTTTTTGAACAGATAATTGGTGGAAAATGTGTAGGGAATTAGAGTACTTAATTTTGTAAAGCAAAAAAAAAAAAAAAAAAAAAACATTTTTTTTCTTCAGAAAATCAATTTTCCCTGATTTTTTGTTATTTTTTCAAAATTCCCTGACTTTTCCCTGATTAATAAAGTTCCCTGACTTTTCCCTGATCTCCCTGATCTGTCACCACCCTGTTAAAAGACCATTCATGCTACAACGGCTAGTGATATGCATGAAATGATTAAATATTTACATTTAATATTTTGCTACCAAGGACATACATTTATAAATCTATAGCATTTAACAATGATACAGGTTTCCAAAAAATCATTTGAACATTTTCAATGGGTAAGAATTTACATACAAATAAACTTATTACTTTTTTTCTGAAAAATCTGACATGATATGCAATAATCCACTGTAAAACTACTGGTGAACAGCAAATTGTTTTGCTGGTTTTAGTTTTTTTTTCTTTAACTTTTGAATTTTTTTAAATATATATTTTAGTTTAAAAACAAATAAAGAATGCAACATTTATCTCTTTCAAAAGCTAACGCTTTTCTAAAAAAAACCTCATCTACCAATAACAAATCACTAAAATTATGTTCAATATCTAAATAAATAAATAATGAGAAAAAAAACATTTAATTAACTTACCTGATACAATCACCTAAGTCTTAGGATAGACAACTATATTGAAAAAGTGCCCGAATTTGTGTAAATTACAACGTTTTTCAACTTATTTAAAGTTTTACCAATGAATTTTCCCCGATTTCTATATTCTATCGCTGACCTATAAATCCTTAATTTTTATCACCAATGTTATTTTCAATCTTTAGTTTAAGACACTGGTGAAATGATATTTTTTGCGAGTCTCTTGAATTAGTTCGGATGCAAATGTAATTACTATCTTTGAATGAGCACAGCAAAATTAAAAGCATAGAATGTTTAACTCCTCTACTACACAATGAGGGCTAAAAATAAAGCTAAAAACAAAATTATTAATGCCCAAGCAGTAGAAACACTCAGTAAAAACAAGCGAGCTTTATATAGTGGACAAAATCCAGCTTCACTGAATTAGCCGCTTATGGAATCAAAACTCTATTATAAAACAAACGTGATTCAAAAACGTGGCATCCACTGTAGAAGTGGAAGAATGCGTAAGAAATCAGAACTGATGTTTAAAAGTGTAAGATACGGACAAGTTGCACAAATTTTACACCTGATCTGTAAAATTCTGTAAGTATATATGCTCTAGAATATAAAAAACATAACAAATTGTCAGTTTCTATGATTTTGGAGCATTTTTTGTTGAAACCCATGACTTTCCATGACCATTTTCAATCATGGCTGAAATCCATGCATGTCTGTAACTTTCCAGGTGTGTGGATATTTTGTTTGCTCAGTAGTGGTGAACTTACTGCTACTGTTTGCCAATCACAAGTTTTTGAGTGAAAATACCTTCCATGAACATTATTTTGATTCCACATATGTTAAAGACGGAAAGTTTTGTGGAAGAAAACTGGATTGAGAAACTCAAAAGAAAAAAAAAGGAATTGACACCTTTTTTTAATATTATTTAATAAAAAAACTCATACCTCCTCAGGAAATTGTTCTACCACCCTCCCAGGGGAGCACGCCCCCCCAGGTTGAAAACTCCTGCAATACATGATTGCCAATAAAGTACCTAAGAAAATGCCTGCAATGGGATTACAATTAGTTGGAGGCTTTAAGCTGAGACGGAAGATACAATCCAACAATTATTTATACTTCACTCCAAACCACGTTATGAGCTTGAACATCAAATACTTATGTAACATCAAATACTTATTAACTTTCACACAATTTTGTAAACTTAAAACATTTTATGTATTTATTTGCTTTAGGTTAATGAAAAAAACACATTTAGAGTGCTGCTGTATTTAACTAGGAGCAGTTCAAAAATGTACAAATTCATAAAAAAAAATTAGAGGCACAGTTCAACGCTTTCCAGAACTTGTTTACGGTGTGAAAAAAATTTTACAGCTTAAAATTAAAACAATTGACACAAAAAAATTCCATTACATTTTCAACTGAAATGAAATCTATATTTTAATAATGATCAAGTGATTGTTTTCAATTGTAGTCAAGTCTCAATAGCTCGAAGCTCCATTGACTAGATCCTTAAGAGTTCTTGTAATTTCCCCTTCCAGCCTTCACGAATAATCAATGAATATATTGTTCTTTAGATATAATGAATGATAAGATTATAGCAATTATAGTTCAGGATAAAGTTGTTTAATATTACACAGAAAAATATATTTATAGAGAATGAATTTTAGTAAGGAACTCACTTAGAAAGTAGAAATCGTTTTGTCCTGCTTACATTTGCTTTGTTTCACATTTTCAGAATTTTTCAGGTACTTTCGTCAAATATTTCCCCGAGCCTGATGCCAGGAAAAAGGGAACATTTTCAATTTTGGCCAAAATTTCAAGTTTCTCAAAAGGTAGAGAAATGTGACTCAATGAAATTTTAGGTAGTTAACCAAGCAAAAAATGGTACCTACTGTTTCCCTTTTCCCTGGTTACTCATTCTATCTACAGTAAACTAATTTATTTTATTTTTTTTCATAATAGAAAAAGTCTATGAAACTTACATTTGGCATGCTGGTCACAAAGTGCAGCTGCTCTCATATCACAAAGACGAATAGTTCCTTTACTACTACTATACACAAAAACATTACATTGAGAAGGATGAAACTCAGCTGCTGTAATAACTTCAGTAAGTTCCTCCATATTTGTAGGTTTAATATCAACAATATCTAAATGTATTGTTAAGGATTATGAAACAGTAAGAAGAAACTGAAGCTAGACATAAGTAAAAACAGTAACAGTTAGCGATACAACATGATAAGTGGTTACCAGGATCTCCTTTTCTCAACGCATAAAAAGCTCTGCTTTTTGGATGAAAAGACATCAGACATCCATATAGTTATGCATATTGAGTCAGATGATTTAACAGGTTAAGAAGTAAAATATTTATATTTGCATTTCGCACAGAAACACTAAGGAACCAGTTTGTAAAAATATGCAGCATGCACATGTTTTAAGATTAAAAAATATTTAGCGAAAGGTTTTAATAATATTTAGGTATCACAAAATTGGCTTTTATTAATATTTTAAATCACATTTCCCAAAATAAGTACAGTATAACCCCAATTTGGCGATTGTCAAGGTACTGAAAAAAGTTATCTTTAAATCAAGGATATCATTAAATTAAGGAGCATAGACATTGAAATTTAATGTAGTCAAATCCGGCCGGTGACAGTGAAATGAATCATTGAATTGAGAAAATCATTAAATCTGGTGCTGTTAAATCTAACTTATACTGTATGTGGGCATATGAATACAATCTGCTTCCAGGAGGGTGGAAATAACTAACTCTAATGACCAACAGTCAGTGGGTCAATCCATGGTACTACTAATTACAATATATGTTCTCTTTAACTGAATCAAATGTCCTTATTTGTCGATGAGATTTCTGAATACATGCCAGACTTTTTTTTTTTACAATTTCTTTTTCACTAAATACTTTCCAAACTTGAATTTTCATTTTGTTTGACTTCATTGTGATCGCAGATTAACGTCCACTCATTTCATTTTTTTTTTTCACTAAAACTGGGATCATTTTTACCCCCTGTATGTCTTTTGCAATTTGGACAGTACATGAATATTTTAACATGAAATGTTTCTACACAAAAGTAGCTGTTAGAATGTAATCACAAAATATAAGATGATCAAAAACAGTATACAAAAGAAATATTAACTTAAACTGATATTAATTCTTGGAAAGCCCTTAATAAACTGAATCACAAGATTGAAATTTTACTTCATTATTTTTTCATCACATAAACTACATGCAATAAAAGTTACTATATGAGATTATAAACGTGTATTGTAATAAACTGTATCAAGAGATGGAAATAAACAATTTCTTTCTTTGTTCTTCAATACTCAAAATAAATGCAAAACAAATTATATGAATTCAATATTATATACTTTGCATATAATATTGAACTCAAACACTATTACTTTCAGATTTTCATGCCTACTCATTTAATTAATAATAAGCTTTCTTTACTGAATTGATTATACTTTAAGTTCATTAAAAAATACATTTTATAACCACTGTGGCTCAATTTTAACTACAGATATAAGACTACTACAACCAACTGTTGAAATTAATGAAAATGAATAAGTAAAAAAACCCCTTAGGATAATTTTGGTCAATTCAAAAAGAGTAAAAACAGGAAAATAAAAAAATAACTGATAACTTTCTACCCAAAAGGGGAAAAAACCCCAAGATGGAGTGCTATGAAATCTGCATCTTTCAGCAGAATACAGAGACATATAGACCTACCCTGGAAGGAAAACTTATAACACCAGACTGAAGGGACCGAAAAAAAAATTTCATATTAAAAGAAATTCTAGTTAAGTTTTCCATTGAAGGTACAGTATACTCTCTAGACCACTGTATCACTTCCTGTTAAACTGTTTTTTCATGTTAACCAGTTTCGTGTAAAACGTATTTCACTGTTTTTTATACAGTCGAACTCACTAAATGAAATAACTTACTTTCCACGAAAAAGTATTCTAATAAGCAGGATATTCCATAAAACAGGATTAAAGTAATAGACATCAATGGTTTGTTACATTGAAAATGTATTACACTGAGCGGGATATTAGTTTATCTGATATTCTAATAAGCGGACTTAACTGTATCTAGTATATATATTATTTTTAAATACATTTTTTGCTACATAAAGAATCCCCAGTCAATTTTTATTAAGTATAGTAAAGCATCATTTATAAGTCTCTCAATTATACATCTTCAGCAGTTAAATGTTGTTTTCAAAAAGTCCCGGTTTAATTCCTATTCATTATAATGCATAAGTGCATTGTTTGTACATCGCGAAATATCATTTACATGTTGTTTTTCAAAAGGGGTTAAATTTCTCAGGAATGGACAAAGCAAGACTATCTACCTTTATGCAATAAACTGTATCAATAAACTCAAAGCTTATTTTATTTCCCAAAATACAAGTGAAAAAATATTTCCTGAGCTCGGTTCAGTTTATAATGCAATAATCAATGGAATGTTTAAAGAAGGTAAAGGATCTTTTTAGCTTAATTCTGCATGTACATATATCCTTGCCTCAAAGCAACAATAGGATAACTTACTGTTATAGCTCAGATTAGAATCTCAATGAAGCACTGTATCTACGATATGTAACAGTTTAATATAATTAGATTAATATTGGACATATATATTAGAAATAAGAACTCAGGGTGTACAATAAAGGTATGGTTTATTTCACTTACATAACTATTTTGCTTAACATTCAAATAATTTTTGCTACTTCATAAAAAAAAAACTTAAAATTAATATTGGAATAAAGTTGCATTCTTCGGTTTACTACAGCAAAAATAAAAGTAATGCTAAGATTATTAGTTGCTTTCATTTGTACCTCGTTTCACTCCAGCCCCTAGAAGAACACATAAATATTGCCTTACAGTAACGCTTAGAGAAACTTTATAGATAAAACAAACGATGAAATTAAAATTCATTTCAAAATTAAAATTCAAAAAAGAAACTATTGAAATATTTCCACTTTGAAGCCAAAAGGATACTAAAACTTTGGTCTGTGATTTCTAAGTGCCATAAATTTATACGCAAGTCATCAGCAGAGAGATAAGTTTCCTGATCACTATTTACTGAAATGGAATTTATATGATACGTATGAGCATTTGCAAAAATTCTCCTAGGGCTAGCTTCTACCATTAATTCCATAGGCCTAACAACTGGAACTCGCAAACTAGTTACTGAAAGTGGATCTTTCATGTGACCAGTATCATCTTTAAGGTTATAACCATCAATCCGCTTATCTCGTTCTGACACTTTCCATAACTTAATTGTCTTATCTGAAAAGAAATTAAGTTTGTTAGTATAAAGAAATTCGAAAACAAAAATGAAGATCAGAATAAAACAGAAAAAAAATCATTTTTTAACACATAAGTCTAACATTGTAAGGTTTTTATGGGGAATCTGCTGCATACTAAGTTTTGACAACCAATGACTTTTCTTAATTTCCTATTACTTCTGCTTTTAACTCTCCATGACTCATAGAATGCAATTTTTTCAACAAAAAACTTTTTTCACAATATAATTGTCTAAATTAGTGCTTTGAGAAAACCAAAGTGGAAACCATATAAGTTATGCTTTCCTTATGTCTCTGAAAAGTTTGAATTAAAGCAACCTTTGTAGAAAAAAAAGCATGAGATTTAACAATAGGTATATAGATATCTCATAAGTCACATATTTCACTTTAAATGCATTATCTATTATGATTTTAAATATCTTGAGTGTGCTGCCGCGGGTAACTAAAGGGCAGTCACTGCAAATTCTTCATTTTTGAATTTTTTTGCATTTTTGTCATCTATTGTAAGTTAGTTTCATTGCACAAGCTTGCTTGTTTGGCTTCGCTGAAAAAAAGGCACGAAAAAAATCTAATTTCAACATTTCCTTATTGTTAATTTTGAATCCAACTCCCATTTCTTCAAATGTCTTGAAAACTCATTTCTGCAGATACTGCCGTTTACCTGCCCACTGCAGTATGGAGTTGAGTATGAAGTGAGATATAAGCTATTTGGTAAGTTATAAAAATGTAACACACTCTAAATGAAAAATTGAATAATTAAGAGTGAATTTAGCTGAAATTCAATACATTCTCCACCAAAAATTAAATTACAGTTAACTCCTGATTATCCAAAGAACAGAGTGGAACTGTAATCGCAGATATGCAAATTCCTTGGATCATCTGTAAAATAGGTAAAAGATACTGGGAGATTCCATAATAATGTGTATGACATTTTTACACTATTTTTTCTTTTTAAAGTAATTTTCCATTAGCTCACTATCGAAAATCAAGCATTAGTAAAAAATATTTTATTTTACTCTTATAAAACAATTACATGCACAACATAATCACTTATTGTTTTATAATTAATTATTAATTTTATAAAACTTGTAACATATATGACAACTGAAATCTTGAATCGTCACACATTAAAAGTTTTATTAAATTAATAATAATTACCTACTAATTATTAGAGATGCACAAAATATTCGGTATTCTGCATATTTGGCAATCAAAATTGAATATTTGGTTTGGCCAAATACAGTAATATTCAGCAATCCAATAGTAAACAGATTTTACAACTGGTAAAAAATGTATTATTTATGCAATGAAAGTTTAGTTACATAGCATAAAAAGAATTCAAATTGTTACTTACTAATACTGTCACATTCAAACTAATTTTAATGTTAAAGAAAGCACTCAGATGCTAAATTATCAGGTGTTATTATCATTTGTTCTATTACTAAGGAGACTAAAATAGCAACCCTTTAATAATAAACCCTTGAATAAATGTAATGATATTTTAAGCAACTTGTGTTTGGGAATTATAAATGCAACATTCTAAAATAACATGTTACTGTTACTATGATTATCAGTTATCAAATCATAGGTCAAGAGATAAATAAATCATCAAGTTGTGTAGAATTTAAAACATAAACCAAATTAGCCATTTACTACAGTAATTTGCTTTTACCTTAGGAAAGATTTATTTTTTAATCATTTAGAGTAATAATTATATTAACATTAATTTAGAAATTAAAAGGAAAAGCATTTTCATTACACAAAAACACAAAGGAGGTGAATATTTTATATTGGCACAAAATAAAGATACAATCATAACAATTACTAAGGTTTAATCAAGTACTTGGTATTCGGCAAAATATAGTATTCAGTGCATCTCTAACAATTATATTGTGCATGTAATTGCTTTATATGAGTATGTAAAATAAGGTAATATTAACCTATGCTTGATTTTTTGATGCTGAGCAAATGAAAAAGAACATTGAAGAGAAAAATAGTGTACAATTTTTTTTACAGTAGAATCACCCTACTACTTTATGCAATGGCAAAAAAAAAAAAATCAATATACTCACATACATTAAAACCAGTGATCAATCAGATTTTTTTTTTCTTTTGTAGAGAAATACAACTACAAACACTTTACTACCAAATGTACCTTACTACAACTGCTTTTTTAAAAAAGTAACGAACGATACCTACTGGAATTTAGGGTTACAATTTCAACTATAAAATATCCCCACTTAACTGTTTTACGATTTTAGGACAGTGAATAAACAAAAAAGTGGTCAGCTATTTTGTACCTCACAGTTAAAAGGACATAAGTCCAAAAATTGCGATTTTCTGTTTATTAGTGTATTGTACGTAGAAGCCTATTCCCGCATTGAGCCAAGTGAAAGTAATTCTTAAGAAAAAATCTTTTTCAATTTTTTTACCACGGTTAAAAGAGAGCGAGTCCCATCCTTTGCATTGGCCAGAAAAAAAAATTTCCCTTCTCCCGTAAAATTATCCTAGTGTGACTTACGTTCTTCTGCCACTGAAGCACAGACTTAAAGCTATCTACTGGAGTTTAGGGTTAAACTACTGGAGTTAGGGTTAAAATTTCAATTATCAAAATATCACCAAACAGACAACTGCTTCGTTAAAATGCAGAAGAGTAGAAGTAATTTTCACCCCTCATACCTTGACGGCCAACTTTCTAGTACTGTAACAAAAATGTTATGAAGAGCAAAGCCAATTGAATAATACGACAAATCAAATTATTTACTTAGATAAGTAACTAACTTCCAACTATAAGAACAAAAACAAAATTCAATAGAAAAATCCTAAAAAATCAAACTACCCTGACAATGCAATGATCAATGTACCTGAATATAGAAAAAAAACGCAATCTAAAAGGAGTTCGCTAACCACAACAGTAACACAATTGCATAGCTATGGACACTATCGGCCAGCCATCAGTCGAGTTAACTTACTGCGCCATCTATTAGGAACTCATAGAACTAAACGATTAATTTGCAATTACAAATTTTTTGGGAACGAGGTTGAACAGGATAAAAACTTATCCTTTGTCTGTCTCCTAGTTCTAAGCTACCTCCCCACCAATTTTCAGCCAAATCGGTTCAGCCGTTCTTGAATTATAAATAGTGTAACTAACATGACTTTCTTTAATATATATAGATTAAGGCAACTATCCTATTAGCAAAACAAAAAAAAATCCGACAAGATTTGTTAACCAAAATGATGAGTCTTTATTGCTAGATACCAAATTCAAAACTAGAAGTACTGAATAAAAAACTTACCATTCGTAGACAGAAGGAAATGAGCAGGATTTTTTCGTTTTAACCACCTAATTTTGTTGATTTTTTCCTCTATTTCCAAACTTTTTCAGATAGTCAAATTCTGGTTCATGGCTTTGAAAAGTACTATATACATTATATTCACCTCGTTTTGGTATAGATAATTTGGACTGAAAGAAAAGAAAAGTTACTTTTGGTACACAAAGCAATAACACAGCTGTTTTTAAAAACATCAAAATAACAAAATCAACAATCCTATCACTTAAAAAAAAAAACAATTTATTAATTATCACTTAGGATAAAAGAAAAAAAAACACCAGTTGATGTTTTAAGAGCATTGCGAGATCTCAATGCAATATCATGCCCAACAGAAGTCATTTTTGATATTTTCAAAAATCAGTTATCTACTTTTGCAGGAAATTAAATACGCAATATACCAACAGCTTCTGCCTTCAGCTTGTTAAAAAAAATTAGAGTTATATTTGAAATATTTGCAGGATGCAACAGGATTGAAACTTCCAAACAAAGTAAGTTTTCGTGAAGCTTATGTTTGATTTTTGTATCAATTTCAAGCTTCCCTCCCCCCCCCCCCCCTCCATTCAATTCTTTCTTAAAGCTTTAGCAGGGTTGCCACCAAAGTTCAAGAATGAAATTCCCTGACATTTCCAGGTTTTCCAGGCGCTTCTAGAAAAAATTCCAGGTTAATGAATGCCAACTTACGTTATTAAATAAACAATGCAACATATTTTTTAATATAAATAAACCTACTTTATGAACCAAATAATGCTTAAAAATTATCAATAATTGTAATCTATATTTGAGTTAGGTTAAGACAAACAAAAACTTAATTACATTGATTACAAAGGGACTGAAATCTCAAAACACACTAATCAATTTTCGGCAAAGCCACAGTTTCAATGTTGGTATGTTTCCAAAAAATGTTTTAACCTCTAAAAGCAAAAATTTGAGACTTTAAATTTTTATAAACATTATTCACAGCATGAAAAAAAAAAGCAGAATGAAGGCCCTTAAAATACTAATAAGGCCAAAGATGCATTGCAGAAAATACTAGTAATTTCTAATGTTTTTTTTTAGAAGCAAAGTAAAATCTAATGACAAAAATCAGAAATTTATTATTTTCGTATAGATATTTCTTTTCTTTCTTTTTTTTTGTAACCTTTTTACATTCAGTCCTCTAAAATGAGCTTGCATTTCTTTTCTCTCGCCTATACTATCAGGAAAATCTACATACCTGAAACGCAACATTTACCCTACATCAGCATTTTCGATCAAGAAATAGGGAATGAATTCCCTGACATTTCCAGAAATTTCAATAATATATGATTTTCCATGACATTTCCCTGACCATTTTAGGAGATTTTCCTTTTCCTTGACAATTTCAGGTTTTCCATGTTTTCCAGGTGTGTGGCAACCCTGTTTGGTAGTTCATTTCTGCATTGATTCACTTGGAAGATCTATAAAGGCAACTTGCTGCTGATATCAGTAGAAAAGAAAGTGAAATCTGAAGATATAATAGTTATGATTAATACAATAATTGATGTTTGTGATGAGGGAGAGGACTCTAATATCATTTACTCACATAGTAAAATACCAAAAGCCACTGTAGTTAACTGATGACACCAGTCTCCAAAATTTTTGCTTAAAAATAAAACATTAAACGAAAGTTTTAAAATTTAGAAAATTTATTGACAGCAATAACATTTTTTCTTTTTTTAATAGCGAGGAATAAATTGTTAAGTAGCAGAATGGGAGATTTGGCTAAAAGCGGAAGTCTTTTGTCCAAATCCGGAGAGCAAATAATTCTTTAAATGTGTAAGTACTTCAAATCTGCATGAGTGAAACATTCAGTATCAATAATTTTGTTTGCTGTCAACTTCTAATATCTAAGTATTAAAAGCTTTTATAATCTGATCAGGACAGACAGGCCAGCCCACATGGCAGCGGTGCCCCCTCCCCCAAAAAAATTAGAAAAACACCACCCAAAACATCCCCCCTCCCAAATTTCAATGCTGCAGTCTGCACCATGCCCCCCCCCCTTTAGGTGGGCCCCACTGCACAATTATAAATGACATTGAAGTCTTGATGGTTAAAAAGATAGAAGTGTATGGGAAAGTTAGCAGGGGAAGGTCAGTTTTCTGCCTAAATACTTTCGAATAAAATAGATTTTTTTGTTTTACCGCCCACAGAAAACAGTTCAGCCCTCCGGATTATCGGTTGAAGAACATCTCTAAGGATATGTATATGCAGAATAAAAAATTAGGAGTTTGTATGGAGATAATAGTGAAATTCAGGAGTTTTAAGGGTCCTTATTTGTTTATCCTTAAAAGAGAAGTTTGTAAGGATCATACAAATCCTGTTAGATTCACCAACTACTTTCTTTTAGCATACAAATCAATTTCAATAATTTTCTCTTTTCCTGATTTCCCCTTGTCTTTCTTTAAGTAACATATTTTTGAACTTTTAGAAGTTCAAGAAGTAAATTATCAGAATTCAATTAAAAATTGAAAATAATGATACAAACATATTTCATTTTGAAGACAAATGAGAGCAAAGTGCTTATTTTAAATTCGCTTCTCTTTAAAACAAGTAACAATACTAATAAGTTAGCAATGATGCAAATTAAATATGTAAAATATTAAAATAAGATATTTAATAGACAAGTTTACAATAGCATAGGAAAAAATAACTCAAACTTTTGAAAATGATTGAAAAATTTACAGGATGCAATGGGATTGAAATGGCATGCATTTTTGATGAAGCAGATGTTCGATGTTGGTATGTTTCCAAAAATACGGAGTAGAAATTAAGACAATTCAATTCAAACAATAGAGATCTCCATTAAAAGTTCAAGAAAATTAAGTTTTCAAATAGATAAATTTTGACAGACCAAATAAGTTCCATCCAGAAATAGACTTTCTAGTATCTGATCAATATTCTCAAAATTAGCTAAATCGCAAATTAATTCAAACATATTTTTTTAATACTTTAATCTGATATCTAGAAATAAAATATGTCTTGCTCATCTAAAGAATTAGATGCAAGAAAAAAATAGATGAATGAACAAATAAAATAGCAGCACCTTTTTAAACAAGCAGCTAATACATTTTTTCCATTAAAAAATCTGTAACAGCTTTCAAAAAGAGAGAGAGTAAAAAAAGAAAATTAATAAGTTCCATTAAAATAAATACATCATACCAAAAAAAAAATTGTTTTTCCCTGTTGCCAAAAAATTATTTTACAAATGATTAATGTACTTCCAAAAAGAAATAAAAACAATGTGAACTTAAAAAAATAATTTACATTGTGGAAAAAAAAATGTCTGCACATATCTTTATGTAGAAACATAAATGACTCTGAATTTCTGTGCCAAAAACCGAATACATAAATTAAAACTTCAGAGTGAAAATGAAAACAAATCATATTAACAATAATTATTTCATAGTAAAAAATATGGCTGCGGAGTCGTAGCCGGATTTAATCTCATTTGGGATAAAAAAGTCAGATTCGGGAGTCGAAGGTTTTTAATTCAAAGACTCGGAGTTGGAATCTGTCATTTTCCCTTAAAGTTTGACTCTGTGGAGTCGGACTAATTTTGTGACTCAGGAGTTTGAGTCAAATTTCAAAGAGTTTTTTCTCCATGTATAAATTTTGTCCTAAGTTACGAAGTCAGAGAAGAAGTCGGAATCCGACTAATTTTCGGACACAGGAATCGGAGTGAAATGCTTCAAAATTTTCAGAGTTGGAGTCAGGAATTGATCATCAAGAGCTATTTCCAACAAAATTTATTTCAAGTATATCTGCCTGAGTTCGGAGTCTGTATGTCTCCGTAGGCACTAATGTTAAGAGATTTGGACTGTTCAAAATTGGTCAAATCAAAAAGTTATTTTCTAAGCATGTTCTTCATTAACAGCTTTTCCTACAAAGTTTGTTCGCAGCCAATTCGCCATTAAGTTCAGGATTTATATTTGCTTTGAATTTCTTCGTAGGCGCTAATGAGAAAATTTAACAAAAAATTGTTCAAATCAAAAAAAATGTGGGAATAAGGTGTCCTCGCCGAGAGCTTTCGAAGAAAAAAAAATTGTTCAAATCGGACTATTCACTCAAAAGACAGACATTTGGTACCGATGTGATATACCCCCCCCCCCCCCCCCATTTGGCGACATCCGATTTTTTGCACAAAATTGAAATATTTTTCTCGCCAATGAGGCGATAAGTTTTTAAGCATGGCATCCTTGGTGAAACTAACCTGCGGTTGGCAACGCGAAGGCAAACTTGTTCGAACTTGTTTACTTGGGTTCTTGGTTTTACGCAGGAGAGATACGTGTTGTTTTGTGCAATATACCTTACAGGAATGCTTATTTTGTGTTAGTTTAGATTCAGTAGTTGTGTTTTGAAGTAAAAACATTAGAAAATGCCAGTTTCTTCAAACTTGAAGGTTAATTAAAAGTTAACTCCAACGTGGTGTGTATCTGTAACGCGCCATTGTCAGATGATGTTTTGTTTTGGACTGAGTGTGAGGATTTATACCATAAAAAGGTAAGTTCTTTATTTTAGAATTCACATAAAAATTCTCACTTCGGAAATTCTTTGTTTTTTACAAATCCTTGAGGGGTTCTTGTAGCTTTTAACTTTATTTTTACTGTATGTTAATTAATTTTACAAAAATAGTTCGGTTATTTTGTTCTAAAAGTTAATTCTTATCGATGCCACGAATTATTTAGACATTAACGTGCCTCCTTTAGGTACTGAATTTTATGTTAACAATTGAAAGTTCTTTCGGTTGTACTCTTAAAAATGCTGAATTTTATTAATAAATCTGCACAATAATGGTGCATATTTCACACTTAAAACTGTGTCATTATTGTACACTGAACGGAAGGAGCCACCCTTGGGTGTACATACACATGAATATGCATAATATACATAAATATACATAATTGTGACCATACTCCAACTGTAATGTATATTAACAGTCGGAGGGATAACGGACCAAGCGGAGCGAGGTCCTGGCGAGCCAGAGGTCTCATAGTACTTTCGTAATGAGACTGAGGCAGGGCCGGCGAGCCGAGGTCTCATTACGAAAGTACTATGAGACCGAGGGCTCGTATCCCAGAGAAATGATGAAAAAACAATTAATGCATTAATTTCGACTTGTAATTAATACAATAATTTATTTCATTGTATTTTAATATGTTTACAAAAAACCCCGGCCCTGTACATTTTTGAAGCATATATTCGTGATGTTTTTTGTTGTGCTTTTATGTTGTTTTTATATATATTGTGTTCTGAAGTGCTTTGATCATGTTTTTTTATCTGATTTTTTCCTGTCGGCGCTAAAAAAGCATCGCTAAGAACGATGTATGACATGTGTCGTCATACATCGTTTTCTTGGCGACGCTTTCTTGGCGCCAACAGGAAAAAGTCGCCAAGGGTGGGGTATATCACATCAGTTCCAGACATTTTCCTTACCTCAATACCATACTTTCCAATTGTTAATTTTTCAATACTTATTTGATTATTTTCGACCTTTTTTTTTGTTTTTCGCAATGTTTTTAAGATGCATTAAGCCTTCTTTCATGCTCTTTTCTTCTTTTTCCGACTTTTACTGGGAAAGTAGGCTAAAAATGAAGTAATTACCAAGCAGAACTCATATTTAATTTACTAAAAATAATTTATGCATTCAAAAAAACTAATTCATTTTAATATAGTTAATATTTCATTTTCACATTCATTCTAAAAATGGAAGATCAATAAAAAAAAAAACATTTTAGTAAGGAAAGTGAGGGAGATTTAAAAACAATTAAACTCCTTCAATCAACAGAATTTGACATGGATTTCAAGGTGCGTGAAGAGAAATCTTGCAAAATGCGAATTTTGATTAATGACATGATCAGCGAGGAGGGAAGATTAGTTTCAGCTTTTATCATCTTGTACAGTAAAATACCACAATGAACAATCCCAAAGCAATAAGTTTTATGGCAAAAATTTTACTGATGCATCAAAACATCATATTTATTTTTTTTAAAAATGGAAATTTTTTTGAGTCTAGAGAAATGAGCTGAAAAAGGAGCCAAAATTGAAAGAGTTGGTAACAACTCGAGATATTGCATGTTAAGCTCCTCAACTACAGAAAGAAAAAAAAAAGACTTATCTTTTTTTTAACGATGAAAATCACAAGAAAATATTTTCAAAGGTTTAAAAGCAATTGCAAAATACCATGATGGAACATACCAGTGGATCCCGTTGAAAAATAACAACTCTTCCACCTTTATCACCAGTGGCCAGAAGATTTCCGTCATGATTAAATTCCACACAGGATATGATATCCGCTAAAGAATAAATGCGAGAGAAATACTAAGAAAAACAGATGTAAGGATTCATTTTAAAACACATGTTTAACGATAATTTAAACTTAAGTTCTGAAATAAAAAAAACATTTAAAGTGTGAAAATATAAAAAAATCTTCATTCTAATTTTATAAGCTCCAGATTGGAATGGGCAAGAATGAACAATTTCAGACCATTGAAGGGCTAGCACAAATAAATTGTTAGAGCTGTGACTTGTAGTTCTACACTAAACTCTTGATTGTAAAAACAATACGCTCTAGATCTTTCTGAGCCAAGATTTATGCAATATTTTTTCTTTTGAGCAATAAAAGTAAAACTAAGTTGATCAACATTTAATAATTATAATTATTTTAAATATTTTTTATGACCAGACTTAGATAAAATGAAAAGTTTTCTCTGAACACAAATCCTTACTGGAAAATTTTCTGTTAATATTTTGCCTAACTCACACTTGCAGGGGTCTGGCCAGAGGATATTTGGTTCCGTTAACGGACCCTTCACAAAAATCCGATCAACCAAAACGGACCCTTCACAAAATTCTGATAAGCAAGAACGAATTGTTCACAAATTGTTTATTGAAGGAGCAAATCTGAAAGCAAAATAACACATATTTCTGTGTATAAAACCGATATTTTTTGAAACCTTTTTTAAAGTTAAAATAGACCTTTATGGAACCATATCCAAAATCTGCTAATTTTGCAAATAAAGAGAAATCGGCACTCGTATGATGCTCCTGCAAGCGATACATAATTGCTACTGCCAAATAAATATAATACTTGTTTTGTAGTACGTTACCCGCCCTAAAGCCAGGGTTAAGGCAGAAATACTTAAAATACACCGCCAGCTCAGTTTTTCCATCCGAGGACTGCAGTTTCGTGCTTTTTAGCACTCATCAGCCCGGAATAGGAATCACATGAGCTGGAGGCGAAAAATCTCTTAAGGGAGCCAAACAAACTGGTAGCTAATGCAGAATTAGCTAACCAGGTGAGCGACCGAAGCAATGGTGGGGTTTAACTCAAAGATTGATGGCAAAGCTAAGGTATTTTGTAGTAAGTTACTGCCCTAAAGCCAGGGTTAAGGCAGAAATACTTAAAATACACCGCCAACTCAGTTTTCCCATCCGAGGTTGGTAAGCAACTCCCCCTCCCTCCTCACCGCTCATGATTTAATAAACAATAATAATAGTAATATATATGTATATCAGTGAAATGAACTTAGAACTGCAGAGGGAAAGAAAGGGTGGAAAAAAATATGAGCGCTTCAGACAGGGTTACCAACTTCAAAATTATTGCCACTTAACGTCTGGCGTTAAACCTTTATAATGACTTGATTAGAAAATATTCTCATCATTTTGCCACCTTGTCAATATTTGCGTTTTTACGGGTGTGGTGGGATGTTTGACTTATTTTGGGAGAAAATTATATGGGTTTGATTTTTCGATGCTAACAAGGATGATTAACTTTAAATAAACTCTTTTACTCTCCCCCCCCCCGCTAAATACTAGAAAAACACCCCTTAATGATATTCTAAACATAAAAGAGAAAAACACTCAACTTTTTGTTTAAATGATGCAGTTTGTGCCATCCCTAAATTCTAAAACTTTGTTTTAACGTTCTTTTTTCTTTGCGAAATTATTTGATTTTTCACAAAATTAATTCATTTTTGACAAAAGTATTTGATTTTTCACAAAAAACGGACCTTGTAAAAATTCCCGGACAGACCCCTGACTTGTGAATAAAGAATTAAATTTATATTCAAATATGAAAGAGGCCACAAAAAAAAAGGCACTTTGAATTTTTTTTTTTTACAATGACATATAGTTTGTCCTTATTTTTCACCAACTGAAGAAAACTGCCAAATCCATTTTTTGTTCACACATGTGCTTTAAAAGGCTTTTGGAGAAAGGTTTTAACAGAAATTAACTGGGATTTTTTTAAAAATTCCTTTAAATTAAAACTAATAAAAATTATGTTTTTCCATTTATTTATATTTTTATTAATGTTAGCAGTTTGAAAAAAATTTCTGCAGAGCCAAAAAGTTTATGCGAATACTGTTCGCGAGTTCGTCTATATTATGCAAAACCGTTTATGACCTTTTTTTTTGTAAACTAATAATATAAATATTCTGTTCATAAATTAGCTACTATTTGCTTGAAATGTAAAAATTCATTTAAGTTTCAAAATCAAATAGGTTTTGAAGCTAATTCTGGATTCATTTCCGGAAGTCACATTCAGGATGTCTCAGGGCTATTTAACAGTATTTTAACCAATTATAGAACTCCGCAACAGGACGCTTTTTTCGCCATAACTACTTACTTTACAGTTTGATTTGCATATAATTTTATTTTGACTCAAAATATGACAATGTGCTAATCAAACAGTAAGTTAAATAGTTATGGCAAAAAAGTGTCATGCTGCATACTCTACATTTGGGCAAAAAACTGTAAAATGGTCCCTCAACAAATATATGGCAGAAAAATCAATATACTAGTTCATGTATTTATGTTTTGGATTGATCATTTTCAAACTTTGTATTCAAAAAGCTTCAAAACTGGTATTTCTATATGCATGCGTAGAGGGGAAAAGATTTAGAATGAAGGCATTAACATAAAGTAGGCCGTGGATGTTTTTTTCTTGTGTAATTTGCATTGAGTATACCATATACACTCACGTATAAGTCGACCCCCCCACTTTGAGGAAGAAATTCAAGGAAAAATTGAAAAACCGCGCATTAGTCATGCCCTTACTTTCTGAAAATCGGTTTTGCCATTATTTTTGAATATAAACTTTAAAAAATGGAGGAAAATGAAATTCAATAAAAATTCTTATGTTAAAAAAATTAAGATTTTTATTCTTCTGCACAAAAAAGGTTCACTTTTGCTATCAGGATTTTTGTAAAGGGTTTGATTTTGCTGTTACGATATTTGTTGTTAGGGGAGGATGGGGTAAAATGGACCACGGGGTCAAATGGACCACCCCCCATTTCTTAATTTATTTATGTTTTTAAATGTTTCACATTTTTATACATAGATGGCAGCACTGAAGTGTTGAAAATAAGCTTACAACAGTGTGTTTAACTGACAATTTAGCCATTTTGTTCCAGAAAATTGATTTGTGGTAGTCAAAAGTAACTTTTTTCATTGAAACATTTTCTTTTTTCATCATTCAAGAATTGTGATTTGGAAGATATTACTTTGTGCAATAAAAAGGTAAGATTATATTTTAGTACATTTAATGTAATTAAAATAATTTAATATAAAATTTGTTACTTTTTTTTTGCATTTTTCATGAGAAATCCACATGGGGTAAAATGGACCACCAGGCACTGGGGTAAAATGGACCATGGTCCATTTTACCTCAGTTCTATATCCTATGTGTTTTTCTTGATAGTAGTATATATAGAATTAAGAATCAATAATTTATTTAATTTTTAATGAGTAATTTTAATTAATGATTCGTGTTACTACACTTCTGAAGTGCTAACTTTGCATTATACTTTCAAATTTTAAAATTAATCCTGAATACATAATTCAAAGGAAAATAAACAAACATTTTATTTGAGATTCTTTTTCAAATTTTGTAAACATTCTGTCAATTTTTAATCCTTTTACTTTAATTGGAGAATTATACGTTAATAAAAATATATATATATATATATATATATATGTACAAGTATAACAAACGATTATTCAATAGTTAATTTCAAATAATAATAGATTGTTAGTATCCATGGATTTTATAGATAAATTGAGATAAAAATAATTTTAGAAAGTTGAAATTGTCACATAAGAACAAGTCGCAGATTAATGTAGTATAATAAACTAAAGAAAAAAAAATGTACTAAATTATTTTCATATTACAATATTTTATATTTATAATTAATTTTATTTTTCATTGTTCATTCATGTCAGTCATACTTAAATTTAATTTTTATTTAAATTTTAGCCATGCCAAGAAATAAACCAAGGAAAACCAAAAGAGGAACTGTGTCACATGATGATATGAAGCAGGCAGTAAAAAGTGTTCTGGATGAAAAAAAATCCATTCGTTCGGTCTGCAAAGAGACAGGAATTTCAAAAACAACTCTTTTGCGTTACATACAAAAGTATAAGAATCATAAGTCAGAGGAATTAGATAGCAATAATGAGTCAACTATTAGTTTTGCTCCGAATTATACGCATAAGCTTATATTTTCAAAAGAAGAAGAAGATATGTTAGAAAAGTACATAATAGATGCTGCAAGAATTCACCATGGACTTTCGCTAACAATGACAAGAAGATTAGCATATGAATTTGCATTATTTAATGACAAGATTGTTCCTGAGTCGTGGAAAAAAAATTCTATCGCAGGAGTAGAATGGTTATATGGTTTTCGAAAAAGACACCCTAAAATTTCACTTAGACAGCCAGAATCCACTAGTTTATCTAGGGCAACAAGTTTCAATCGGCATAATGTTGCTGTCTTTTTCGAAAATTTGAAAAACCTCTATTCACGTTTTCAATTTCAGTCTCAGGACATTTATAATATTGATGAAACTGGGGTGACAACATGCCATATTCCATCAAAAATTTTAGCGGAAAAAGGAGTAAAACAAATTGGGGCCGTAACTTCTGCAGAACGAGGCCAACTGGTCACACTTTGTGTTGGAATAAATGCTTTAGGAAATGCGATTCCACCCTTTCTCGTATTTCCGAGAGTTAATTTTAAAGAATATATGCTCCATGGTGCTCCAGAAGGTTCAGGAGGTTCTGCAAACCCATCTGGATGGATGAACGTTGACACTTTCTTTTTATACATGCAGCATTTTATAAAATATGCCAAGTGTGTCAAAGAAAGACCCACATTACTGCTATTAGACAATCACGAAAGCCACATATCCATTCCTGTCCTTGATCTCGCCAAAAAACATGGCATTCATATGCTGACGCTTCATCCGCATACAAGCCACAAAATGCAACCATTAGATCGAACTGTATTTGGCCCTTTTAAAAAATTCTATAACAGTGCTTGTGAGTCATGGATGTTGTGTCATCCTGGAAAGCCAATGACAATTTATGATATTTCATCGATTGTTGGCACAGCATATCCCCAGGCCCTTACCATCAAAAACATTCAATCAGGCTTTAAAGTGACAGGCATATGGCCACTAAATGAAAATGTATTTGATGATGTTGAATTTCTCGCAGCATACGTGACTGATCAACCAGCACTGGAAATGGCTCTAATAAGTGAAATCGATCAACCGAGCACAAGCACAGCTGATCAGCAACATACATCCCCACAATTTGTAAGTGAAAATCGTCAGCAAGACATAATATCACCGTTTGAATTTCGCCCCTTGCCAAGAGCTAGTATGCGTAAGACCACAAATAAAAGAAAGAAAGGCGCATCAAAAATCTTGACAGATACACCTGTAAAAATTAGCATTGAAGAGGAAGCGGAAAAGAAACAACAGAAAAAATTGAAACAAAAAAACGCTGCTTTAATTAGAGCAAGGAAAGACTTAGAAAAAATACTAGTTTCGGAAAAAGATGAGAAAGCGGAAAGCCAACAAAAAAAAAGAAAACTTATGTATCTGAGAGTTCAAGTGATTCTGCAAATATGTCCACATATAGTGATACAGAAATTAGTGACGATGAAATTATTTCATCTCTTAATACCGATTTTGACAACGAGTTAAAAGTTGGCAAATACATTTTAGTAAAATTTCTGACAAAAAGAACAGTAGTTCATTTTGTTGGACTAATACTAGACAAAAGTGATGATGATTGTGTTCTCGTCAGGTTTATGCGACAGAAACCTGACAAAAATGGTTTCATTTTCCCTGAGAATGTAGACGAGTCACTTATAAATGTTGAAGACATAGTAATGATACTTCCAGACCCTCAAGAAAATAGCAGACTTTCAGTTACACAAAAACAATTTGGTGTATCATTCGCTAATTTTAATATTCGTTAATATTATCTGTATGAATTAAAGCAATAATTAAACAAATAATAATACACTGTATATTTTGTACTGCTGAAAAAATTACTAAATTAAGTTATTTTTATTTTTTTTACTAGCGGTCCATTTAACCCCATGCCATGGTCCACTTTACCCCGGACACGGGGTAAGATGGTCCACTTTATCGCTTGGTATTAAAAAATATATATTAAAAAAAGTTTATACAATATCTGCTTTTTATTAAATGTAACATAAAGCGTACTGTATAGGTAATATACATGCTTTTTTTCAAACTCAAAAAATCATAATTTTGAGAGTAAACACTTGAAATTTAGAAAAGTGGTCCATTTTACCCCGGCTTCCCCTACTTGTTGCTTCTACAGTCGAACCTGCTTAGCTCGAACCTGCTTAGCTCGAACCTGCTTATCTCGAACCTGCTTATCTCGAAAACCTGTATATCTCGAATATTTTTAATTTCCCTGCATTTGCAGCCGAAATTCAATGTATTTTCCATGTTTACCTCGAAAAAAACCCTGAAAACCTGTATATCTCGAATTCCAGTAATGCGGTCATTTTCGGATTTGAAGCCTAGTAGTCTTCAAAACAACTAACAACAACTTCCCTTAAACACAGAAACAGTAGTATGTCCTCAAGGGCAGAGAGGGCAGTGTAAAAATGACAGAAATGAGTCCAGGAATACGTTGGTTTTCTAGGAAGACTAACGAAAGGACAGGCGTTTCGAGCACTTTTTTGGAAGCAGAGCAGAGGGCAGAGAATGGGACAATGAGGTGAGAGGTGAACTTGACAGATTTGAAATGTGGGGTGAGTTTTTCAAGTTCGTGGTTAAAGGTCATTCAAATTAAAAGCCGATTATAGGCGTGAAAAAAAGATGAAAAAAATAAATTCTAGAATTTTTGAACAGCAATCTATTAATGAAAAAAATAAATAAAATAAAATGGTTCCTCCAATGCAAGGACCAACGTGTTCCAGTAAGTGGATAAATGCTACAGAGAAAAGTGGAAGATTTTTCCAATGATAGATTTTTCAGCCATTTCCAACCTCAAGAGCATAGTTGAATCCAAAAAAATTAGGCACCAAAAAACAATAAACTATTTTGCTTGAAAAAGGAAAGCTTAAAATTTCATTACTGTCAAAATGATTTTTTAACTTGCAATAAAGTACTTGGAATAAAATAGTAGGATAAATACTTAACAAAACTAATGCGGAAGAATTTTAATCTTTTGCATGTATTGTCTGTAGTATAAAATTCAAACTTTCATCATCAGATTCCAAATTTCAATAAGTTTCTCAAAACCTTCGTAGCTCGAAACCTCTTTACGTCGAATTTTTTTCCCTTCCCTTGAAATTCGAGATAGACAGGTTCGACTGTATTTTGAATTATCATCAATAACATTACACACATCGCCGCATTTAATTATTTTTTAAAATGAGCATTAATTCACGACTATTATAAAAAAAATTTGCGAAAACGAAAACTCCAACTTTTAGCTTAGTGGGCAGTTTATTGTAATTGTTTGATCTTGATTTCACAGTCAGACCATATAAAATTATAACAGAATCAGAATAAGTTTTTACTTCTGTAGAGTCAGTTTAAGAGGATTGGACTGAAATCGGAAAAATGTTTACTTCTGGAGTCTTTTTCCCCCAAGGAAGGATAAGAACTCCTTCAAGGAAAATTTTCAGAAATTCTGTCCTGTGTATAAGTTGACACCCTAGCATTTAACCTCTGTTTTCGTACTAAATTTCTCTACTTGTACGCATGCATATATGCAGGGGTCTGCCCAGGATTTTTCACAAAGTCCGTTTTTTGTGAAAAATCAATTATTTTTGTGAAAAATCAAATTTTGCAAAAAAAAATTGTAAAAACGAAATTTTTGAATTTTGAGATGGCACAAACTGCATCATTGACACTTAATGTTGAGTGTTTTCCCTCTTTTCTGTTGAGAATATCATTCTTGAGTGTTTTTCGAGTATTGGAGTATGGGAGGGCGGCATCGCTCTTTGGGAGATGGATACCCCTCAAGCATCAATATTTATTTACCATTCTACATTATGTTAAATTAATCTAGAAATGTTATATGTATAGTATTTAAAATAATTGTAATAAAGAAATTCAGGCAGGGGTTCAGCATTTAACTTTTTGAACCAAGACATTGTTAAAAAGTACAAAATTTCGTTTAAAATTTATAAACTCCATGATTTTTACAAAAATAAACAAATATTTTTATTGTTTACCTCTTAGCAAAGTGTACTAAACACTGAAAATTTGAAAAATCAGATTCCCTAGCGGATGCAAACAGATTACAATCCTCAAAGTGAAAACATCAAAAGTATAAAAACGACTTGTAAAATAAATATTTCTGATAAAATTGTTTTAGAATTGCACTTTAGAGTCCTATGATAAGCATTTCATTAATGTCTGGACACAGTTGAATCAAAAAAAAAAAAAATGAACCATCGATTCAGCATTTAAATTTCCGACTCATTAAAGAAAATGGAATTCCGCTTTAAAAACTTAAAATAAGCGTTGTTACAAAAATAAAGAGACTTTTCATTTATTTGCATCCTAATAAAGCGAAGCTGACTTGAAAAAAAGAATAAAGTATGATTCTCATGTCGAATCTAAAAAGATTGCGTTTTTCAAAAGGCAGTGGTTGCGGCACCGACCGCCGGAAATGCAATGAAGTACCGACCTCCTTCTGCGCATGCACAGAGTAGAAATTACTGCCTTGGGGTCGGGATTGTTTTATGAACCCGACCAAGGGGGCGTTACGATGGGCGGGATCTAATTTCAACAGCCGACCAATGATATTCTATGCGGTCGGACGAATTATGTATTGCCGACCACACAAATTAAGATACTTTCCCAATGACCATGCTAAACGGTCGGACGAAATATGTATGGCCGACCACACAAATTAAGATTCTTTCCCAATGAGTCTAAGCGGTCGGACGAATTATGTATGGCAGACCACACAAATTAAGATACTTTCCCAATGACCATGCTGAGCGGTCGGACGAAATATGTATGGCCGACCACACAAATTAAGATTCTTTCCCAATGAGTCTAAGCGGTCGGACGAATTATATGTATGGCAGACCACCACAAATTAAGATACTTTCCCAATGACCATGCTGAGCGGTCGGAACGAAATATGTATGGCCAACCATACAATTCTAAGCGGTCGGACGAGTAATATATGGCCGACTACACAAATTAAGATATATACGCCGAGCGAAATGATAGTTCTGGAATTAATATAGATATTAAAACGGCATACACGATCTGTAATTATGCTTTAATCATAATTCAATTATTCGATGCGATACATCGACCATCTCCGACCCATGCCCTCGAGTACCGCTGCTTTGGGTCGGACATGATTCAAATAGACCTTATGAAATTCTATGGAGGTCGGATGTATAATATGAGACTTAATATGAATTTCCAGTGAAATACTATATTTAGCGATAATTTAATAAGAATTAAGGTAGATTTATGGCGACTAACCGATGTGTGTCACCGCCGGTCGTATAATACGGCAGGAATTCTATTCCGAACTCTAACTCATGCCCTCGAGCGCGAAATTCTAGGGAGGAAATCCGTAGAGCTATTCATTTTGAACTCTTTTAAACAGTTTTCGAATATTCAATGCACGCTTTGAAACTCGCACCGCGTTCCATGATGCTAGCCATTTTTACACGAACCAAGCACGCACGCACATGATCGGAAGTAGTTGGAACTAGTGACGTCGCTAGCTGGAACCGCCGCGCCACGCGAAGCGAAGGAGGCGTGTCAATCCGTTGAAAGTGTCAGATTTGCGCATGCGCAAGTTTCTAGGTCGGATGCCGAATCCAGCTCCGACGGTCGGCTGCCGCAACCAGTGCGTTTTCAAAATGTAGGCATCTGAAGAAAAAACGATGAATAAAAGAGTTTATTCAAAATTAATTATCCCTTTTAGCATTGAAAAATCAAATCCATATAACTTTCTCCCAAAATAACAATTAAATATCCCCCCCCCCCCCAAGCCGCTAAGTAGCGATTAACAGTAAAACATCGCACCCGCCAGACGCTAAGTGGCAATAAGTTTAAAGTTGGTAACCCTATCTGAAGCGATAACATCCCCCCCAGACGCGATCACATCCCCCCATCCCTACTATCCTTTGCAGTTCGAAGTTCATTTCGCTGTATATTATTGTTTATTAAATCATGAGCTGGGAGTAAAGTGCTTACGACTGACTTTTTCAGAGAAGTTTGCAACAACACTGCTGCATAAAACAAACAAGCAAAATTATAAACCAAACTGACTTTCAGCTGTTAATTTCTTTCATAGAAACCAACAACAAGCATTATATTCATTTGACCTTAGTAGTAATTTAAAGCTTGCAGGAGCGTCACAAGAGCGCTTTTTTTTCTTTCGCAAAATTAGCAGATTTTGTGTAAGTTAAAACCTCTAATTAAACTTTAAAAAAGGTTCTAAACATTATAGTTGGAAATATGCTGCGATATTTTGATGAGATTTGCTCTTCCAATAAACAATTTGTGACAGATCCGTTTATGTTTATCAGAATTTTGTGAAGGGTCCGTTTTGGTTGGTCTGGATTTTGTGAAAGGTCCGTTTTGGTTGATCAGATTTTTGTAAAGGGTTCGTTAACGGACCCAAATTTCCTCTGGCCAGACCCCTGATATGGTAAACCTTTTATAAGGGGGGAGGGCTGTCTTAGCTTATGTTCGACGAGCACGACTGGTAGCGACCAGTTGGTTAATCACGTGACAGCAATGACGTCAGCGGTTACTAACCGGTTGTTCACGAACCAATGCTTCATCAACCGCTTTCGGTTGATCACCGGTAACTTGCGCAGACATGACGCAGACGAAAAACGCAGGTGAAAAATACATATAATTGGTCAAAAATGTCATGTGGTTCCATCAACCAACCAACCAGCTAGAGTTGCGGTTCGACCAGTAGATCAACCGGTGAGGCTGGACATTGGAAGCAACCAGTTAACCGGTAGCTCTCGAGAACGCTGTGGTTAGCAACCGGTTACTCACTAGTAGACCGGTGAGGTTCATCGAATGCAAGCTCATGAAGGATAGGCATAGCACACACTTTGCTTACGTTCAACGATCTCGACCAGTTGGTGGATTACATGACAGCTAATGACGTCAGCGGTTACTAACCCGTTGTACACCAGCCAATGCTTCATTGAAAGCTTTCTTTTGGTTAATCACCGTTTTCTTGCGCAGACGAGTAACAGTCACGAGAAAAATACTTATAATTGGTCAAAAACGTCTCATAGTTCAATCAACCAGCTTAACTTGCGGTCGCCCGGTAGATTAACCGACAAGGCTCATAAAACGACACCGGTAGCAACCAGTTAACCAATAGATCTCATAGAACACTGCGGTTAGTTATCGGTTAGTCACTGGTTGACGTCATCGAACACAACCCAGAACTAGTTCAGCTTTGATGAACACATTATGCGCGGCAATATTAAATCTGATATTATTCTAATTAATACACTTCAGAAGCTACTATTGACATGCATCAAACTAAAGGTTATATTAAATGTTTCATAGCCAAATTTTCAAAAAAAATCTTAATAAAACTCACAAATATGAAAAAATGGAAAAGGTACTGAAATACAGAATACAACCAAAAAAAAGCATTTACAAAAATTACTGCAAAGATTCTACTCACGATGTGAAAGTTTATTCTGATAATAAAGATTTGTAAATGCAAAACAATACAATTTTTACAAATTTAATAATTGGTAACTATCTCAAATATAAGCCCCCAACACATTTCAATTTAAATAGGTATGTGTTTGATAGTTCATATTTCAAGAAATGACAGCATCAATACATTTATCAAACACATTTCCGGCGATTTCGAATTCGTTAAAAAGAAAACTTTTTAACTTACCCTCCGTTATCTCATCATCAAGGGTTCCTTTAACCTGGGAAAAACACCACTGAATGTCCCCATTTCCTAGAAAATACGAAAACTCATGAAAATGTTGTACATTTAAATGCTTTTATTTAGTTTTAACTTCACAAAACACAACAAATAACTGTCTAATACAAATAAGTCACTCTGAAGTTATTTACATTTCTCTTAACATTTGCAAATTGTTAAAGGGACACATTTATAAATGTCATCCGTATTTGAAATGTAGCATATTACCTGCCATAATGGGGAAATTAAATTTCCCCTTAATCAGATCTTTATTTCGTTATTAATTATTATCCGTGCGGCATTTGACGAAATCAACAGTAGTCGCACATTATGCAGAAAATGGCGTTTAAGCGGCGTTGCCACTTTAGATAATGGTTTTTAAATTCACTCGCAAAATAGAACACCGGCTCGTCTTTCTTCGCCTCCTCATCCATTTAACATCAGTTCTTGTCGGAATTTAAAACTTTAAGCAAAGGTTTTAAGTTAGTCAGTTGGGATGAATGGAAACAGTTCTAATTCCTTTTCCTAATGTCATGGCCTAAAACTTCAATTGGGAGAAATTTCCCGGGGAGAGCTGCCGAACTCACCTCTTCCTTTAGCATATCATCGAAAGATTGCAAATTTGCGTTTATGGAACTTCAATTTTGAAAATATTCTAACGGAGGGAACCCGAACCTTATCTTTTTCTCTAACGTCAAATGTGGTAGAATAGCGTTTTCATGAATTCAATTTGGAAAAATTCCGAGGAAGGTATCCGTATCTCCTGTCCCCTAAATTCATCGACGAAATGGGAAGATTGGGATTGAGGGGAACATTAGGTGTCGGGAGCATTGAACCCAATGTGCTCGGCGCCCACTGTTCCTGTCTCCCAAAGTGCTTGGCGCCTAATGTTCCCGGCGCCCAAAGTGCTCGGCGCCCGATGTTCCGGGGGCCCAAAATGCTCTGCGTCCAATGTTCCCGGCACTCAATTGACGGCGCCTAATCGACGGCGCCCAATCTTCCTAGACCGATTCATCGAAGATCACCCAAAAATTGCGTTTTTAGATCTACAGCTTCAAAAACCGTTCGGGGAAGAAACTTTTCCGAACATCGCCATTTCTGCGGAAATGCTACACTTGTTTTACGTTTTGGTTCAAAATATCTTATTCCTTTTCCTCAAATAATAGATTTAGACAATGGCGGACTGGGTTCCCCAAGAGGGCGCCCAACCGTAACTCCCAAAAGGCGCAAAGAAAAAAAAAAAAAAAAAAAACTTCGAGATCTAGAATTCAAATTATGTTTTTCGCAATCACGAATAACTTCAACTTTTTCTTTTTTTGGGGGGGGGCGAAAGTTATAGGAGGGCACTGTTAAAAAAATTCTCGCTTTTGGTGGGTCCCCCCCCCCCGGATTTTTTTGGAATTCTAGTCCTAAAACGCAGTTTTAGACGGTCTCTGGGGATGCTATGGGGAGGGAAAATTCGGGATACCTTCTGCGGAAATGTTTAGAAATTGAAATCTTAAAAACGCCATTAGAGGTTGTATTTGTTGACGTTAGTGTAATGAAAATTAATAGACTGTTTGAAGGTGTCCCCGACTGATTAAAATAAAGAAAATACAGCCAAGTTCATTACCCCTCTGCTCAATTTTTCGAAATTGAAGCTCTAAAAGCTCAGTTTCAGAGTAACTTCGATGATGATACAGGCAGGGTGATTCTGAGGCTCTCCACAAAAACTATTTTTAAATTCAAGGCCTAAAAAACAAAGTTTTAAGGAGATATTCAGCGGTACTAGTTGGAGGGATTTAAACGCTCTCCACCTTAATTTTTTGAAATGGTAGTTTTTTCATTTTCTGATTTCATACGGGAGCAGTTGGACCCTCGTCCGAAATTTTTTCGTAATTGAAGTCTTAAAAGCGCGACTGTCGACCATATTTGGTACGTAAGGGGTCGGGCCATTTTTCAAAATTGAAGCTCCATAAAACCAATCTTAAACGATTTTCGATGCTTTCAGAAAGCAATGCGCTTGGTAATTGTCCCCTGGAAATTTTTCGCCACTGAAACCCTGAAAACGAGGTTTGAGAAGCTCTTTAATGGTGTTAGTGGGTGGAGGACGCTTGCGAAGTGTAGTATTTTGAAGACTTTCTTATTTTTAGAACGACTAGGAAAAAAGGAAAAAGAAAAAATGTTGCAGGGGAGGGAGGGAGGGTGAACAGAGCCGGCCTTAGCAGATGCGGGGCCCGATTAGAGAGATCTGGCGGGGTTCCTGTTCGGGGAGGAAACTGGCGGGTCCTTTACAGAACGGTGATACAAATTCGAGAAGTGCCGACCGATTTTTCTGATTCCGGCAAGGACAAGGGTTGGGGGGGAGAGGGGCGTTAGAGGTCAGATAAACCACCCACGGTCCCCGGAAGAGTCTCCAAAGCTGACGTCTGAAATCGCAAATTTGGACAATTTTGTGTAAAATGAAGGGAAAGGAGTAAGGCAGAGGTTCCCCGTCTACCGAATTATTTTTAAAATTTAAGATAAGTTTAGATTAATTTTGGTAATGATAGGGAATTGAGGGCTCCTCTCAGAATTTTTTTCTGAAATTTTAGTCTCAAGGTGATGTTGGTGAAAATGGAGATGAAAGAATTTGGTGATCTCCTATCGAGGGCTTTAAGGCGCAATTTTAGACTATCATTGGTGACGTTAGGGGATTGAGTGACTCTTCGAAAATTTTTCGATATTGAAGTGTTAAAAACTCAATTTTAGTCTCTGTTTGGAAACGATGGAAGAAATGGAAGAGATTCTTCCTTTAATTTTTTTCAAAACTGAAATCAATTTTGTGCTATCCATGAGAAAGAAGGGTTCGAGGGTTCTCTCGTAGTAGTATTTTCTAAAACGGAAATTTTAAGCTATTGTGCTGATTCTAAAGAAAGGGGTCAATAGTTAGGAAATAGGTTTCTGAGACCTTTACCAGAAAATATTTTGAAATTTAAATCTTAAAAACACTATTTTCGGCTGACTTTGGAGCAGGGGCGTGCACGGGGGGAGGGGGGGCGAGAGATGGGACACCTTTTGGCCCGGACCTGAGCATGAAGGGGGCCCAATATTTTTTTAACTAGGGGTGAAATATAGGGGTAAACAATATGGAAGGGGGGCCCAGAAAAGTCATTTTTGACGGCCCCAAAATTTCTGTGCACGCCTCTGCTTTGGAGACGTTAGAGGAGAAGAAGGGGAGGAGGGTGGTGAAATTTATGAATTTTCTTTCCTTAAAAATCCTTTAAAATTGAAACTGAATGATATAATTTTAATCAGTTTTTTTTTTTTTTTTTTGTGATAAAGTTGAGGTAAGGGGTACGGTAAGTATAATAAATAATAATATATAAGGTATACAGTAAGTAAGGTTGAGGTAAGGGCACTTGAGTAGCTTTCTCTTGAATTTTTTGAAATTGAATTTTAAAAATGCATCTGCAGTCACGTTAGGAGATATGTCAGGATTTGGTGGCTGTCCCAAGAAATTTTTTGGGCTTGAAGATTTAAAAACCTATTTCCAGGTTATATGTAGAAACGTTAGAAGATTAATGGCAATTTGCTTTATAGAATTATTATGGAGATGTTTTACGCTAATAAAAGCACGCAGTATTTGAAGTATCTTTTGTTTGTTTATTTTTCAGAATTGCACCTACGTTTGTGTTAATAGTGTAATAAAAAAATTGTCATTGCTGCTGAGTTTTAAGATTTTTTATTATTACAAATAAAGAAAGTAAAAAAATAATAAAAGTAAATATATAAATGAAATAAATTAAAAAGATAGCTTTGGAGATTCCTGAACTTTCGGAGTCTCGGGGGTAAGTTTCCGCATTGCCGATGTGATAGTAAGATCCTGGTATAGGGGCCCGCATTAATTGCTGATAATCATTAAAAAATCGTACTTTTGTTCCCCACTACGTAGTTCCTTTCTCTTGATCGAAAGCTATAGGGTACAGCGGGTATGGCCTTAGATATGGATTTAAAAATGTTCAACTGGCTATATGTTTTTTTTTTCTTCTGGAAATTTATCTGTTACTACTAGTTTCAGATACGTTTCTAGGGACAGATATTTGCTTACTTTAATGAAATGCTAAAAGTCTCAGGGAACTCCCCTTACTCCCTTAATCACACTGAAAGTAGCTCCATACCCCCAGCTTAAATATCAGTTAAGTATATTATAATTATTATCAATTAAGTTCATTTTAACTTTTTATTTTCTTTATTTTCTTATTTATTTTTGCGAGGGATTTTTTTTTTTAGAGCGGGGCCCCTGCTGGCGCGGGGCCCCATTGGGCTCTTTTGCTCTAATCAGCTTAAGGCCGGCTCTGAGGGTGAAAGAAATGGGAGGTGTTAGACTTAAAATTACCTGATCAATAGTCAGTAACTTTTGAAATTTTTTATTTTATGGTTCTTTTCAAAACAAATTTAGATTTTTTTCCAAACATAAGGCAATCTTTGGAAAGGAAGAGTTCGCGAATCCTCCCCTGAAAGGTAAAGCGCAATTTCAGGTTATCTTTGGAGACGTTTAGAGGTAAGGAACGGTTTTAGGTATTTTTCCCTTCCAAAATTTTCAAAACTGGAATCTCAAAGACACAATTTCAGACTGTTTTTGGTTGTAACCTTAATGAAAGGGTGTTAGTTGGGGGACCCTCCTCGAGAAATGTTTTGAAATTGATGTCCGAAAAACGCCTAAATAAATGCGTTTTTAGGACATCAATTTTCAATATTAGTCCAACCGAACAACTTGAACTTATTTAAAATTTCTTGCAGGGGACGAGAGTTAAGGAGAGAAACATTTTGAAGACTCTTCTTTTGAGACTGACTAGAAAGAAAGGAAAAAAAAAATTACGGGGGGGGGGGGGAGGTGGATGAAAAAAATAGAGGGAAACTTATTTTTCTAAGCAATAAGTTGCATCTGTTAAAAATATTTTAATTTAAAGATTTCTTTTTGAAAGATTTGAGAATTTTTCCCCAACAATATTTGTTTCTCTTTTTGTTTAATAACTTCGCTTCCCCAAGACAAGTTCCTTCCTTGAGTAAAGGGTACGGGTCTCCTGACCCCTTCTGAACACTATTGCCTGGGGCCTTCTAACGCAGGGTTCCCAAATTTTAACGATTCGCTGCACCCTTTAAAGAATAAGAATTTTCTCACGGCATCCTAGTCTAGTTTTACATACATATTATTGTTACCATTGACACTGCGCGGCACCAATCACTTCTTACTGCCGCACTCAGTTCGGAAATCTCTGATCTAACGGTTATAATTATTATTATCACTATCATATTTATTTATTTATTTTTTGTTAAAAGTTTGGAAATTATTTGTGAGCAACTAAAACCAAAAATAACTACCTTTATTTATTCCCCCCCCCCCCCAGATTTTGGAGGGGGCCCGGGTCCCCTTAGCCCCTCCCTTATATACGCCCTTGGTTAGAAGGATCGTGTAAAGTCTGTGAAATCGAGAAGATAATTTATAAATAACTCGATTCCGAGGCACATAAACGCCTGCATAAGAAGTAAAAAAAGACATAGGGACGTCATTCAAAGGTCAAGTGAAAGCAATAAGCAATTCGTGATTGCTCAAAAAAAAAAAAAAAGAAGAAGATGATGATGCAAAAAATAAACAAATTACTAAATAAATAAACAAAATGAATCAAAATTAAGTAAATAAATAAATAAATAAATAAATAAATCGAAAACGCAAAAAAAAGTGAAAAAAAAAAAAAAAAAACGACCACGACACAAAGGCGCACTCGTTCGAAAACGCAAGAAAAAAAAAAGCACACAGGATTGAACAGGGCAGTGCAGTCGGAGACGAACTGATTTTGGGGTAAAGGAGTCGGAGTAATTAGAAAACAAGCCAACTCTCCGACTATGGGCTTCTTTTTTTTCTTTAATATTCACTCTACGTGCATTTAAAAAAAAAAAAAAAACTGACTACCAATTACTTCGATTACGTGTATAATAAATAGGGTATGTCTTTTTTTTTTTTTTTTGAATATTAACTTGCGCAATTAGAATGCACTGTATTTGCCCCCCCCCCCCCCCCAGAAATTCATTTCTAACATTATTTTTGAAAAAATATTAAAATTCTTGTTCTGATACCATTCAAATACTTCCTATTAATACTCTTTACGCATGTCCATATGATTAATTACATTCCTTTAAAATTTTTAGTTCGCAAATAAGCAGTAAATTCTTGTAAAATTAACCAAAATTCGAATTTTTTAGATTTTCTTGTAGTTTGCAGTATTTCGTCAGAAAAAGTCCCGAAATATTTCTTTCTCAATAAGTGTGCACTATACATAATCTTTCCTGTTGAAACCAATGACCGGTCAATTGACACCACTGTCTTACTACGCAGCTCACCGATCTGCGGGAGTGTTTTGAAGCCACCTGGATCTTACCACCATTTTACTCCCACAAGATATAATCTTTAACCAACAGGCTCGACTTGGTAATAATTCTCTCATCCTTCCCAAGCTTTTAATGTCAGCAGTATTTTCCGACAAAAGACAGAAGGGCGTTTCTTTTGTGTTTTGGCAAAGGGAAGGGTTGATTTCCACAAAAAATCCGGAGAGCGAAAGACACTAGCGATTTTAAACTTCCGAGAACTCGGATTTAACTTTTGACTCTTCCGAGATCTACTGTCATCATGTTATATCATGATCCCAAAATATCCTGTGAACTTTTGTTGAGGTATCGGCACAAAGTATTTAAATATATTTCTAAAAGTTTTACCCCTGATAAATTTTCTGCTCAGCTGAACACTTATCTGCACCACTTCAGTATGCTACACTGTGAATTTCAAACTTCAAGTACTCAAGACGCCTAGAAAACTTCATATATAATTTTTATAATTATTTATAGTCATAATGGCATCTTCTGCTCAAAAAAAAAAAAAAAAACAGACATACTTTAAGAACTAAGTCAAGACCTTATCCAGAAATTTTTTTCGGGAGGGGCCCGGATTAGCACATTGCCCTAACAGACACACACATCTATAGTATATACAGACACACCAAACGCATAAAAATGTTAATATAGAAGACTTTTTGTCTCGATTTTTTAATGATTCCACTGTTTGGACTGTTGTTAATTTAATTTCTTATTATTTTTCTTATTCACTTTGTAGTGGTAAGGATAACAGGAGAGTGTTCCTTTAAGTCGGATGTAGAACATCCATAATTTCAGGGGGTCCGGGGGTTTTCCCCCTAGAAATTTAAAAAAAAAATCTGTATTTTGAGGCCTTATATTAGGTAATTGAGACTACAAAAATATTTTAAAAAAATAGACAAACAAAGTCTTTTAAAAGTTATACATTCTTTTGCAAATCAAGATCAAACAAAATAAAAATTTCTTGCTCGACAAATCACGGAACTTAATGGACGGAGAGGAAAAACGAGAGAGGAGAAAAGAGAAGCACCCCGCCATCTGCTCATATCGGCTATTAGTGAAGTTTGTTTTTGATCAATCCCCCTACCCCCATATTTTTTTTCATTAAATGTCCTACAGTATGAAAATTGTACAAAACAGTTTAAAAGAAATGGTGTAGACATTCAGAAAATAAGAACAGAAGAGTAATATTCTGGCTATTTGGACAATTCATACTTTATTTCTTGATAAGATACAAAATTGAAGAACTTTTCAAGGAATTTCTAAAACTTTAATAATTTTCAAAGACTCTCGAACAGTTGAAATTATTTGAAGCTCTTTATTTACACTTTTCAGAAGTTGATTGCAGTCTTACAAAATGATTATAACTTTGTAGGACACACCCGTTTTAAGTTAAAAATAAATGCAACGAAATATTTCTCGAACCAAACTTTTTTTCAATCACAAGTAGTTCAGAAAATGATAGAGTAGAGTAAGTGTTTTTTTTTCTCATACTTAAGGTATTAACAGTATGCAGTAGAAGTAAGGAAAAAAAAAACAAGCAATAGCAAAAGAACTTCCATGATACTGAATTCGGCATTAAATAAATGCAAGACAAGAAACATATCAGTCACAAAAATGATCTTGAAAATTATGCTACAAAAACGCGAGAATCGTGATTTTTGCATTTTTTACTCAGGATGTATTGAGGAGCTGAATTTGGCACATCTTGGTAACAAGATACTCGCCTAATCGAAAACTAGGGGCCCAGCTTTTGGGGAGTCCCCCCGGCTCGAAATCAGTACAGTGTAAGTTTTATAAGAGTTTTAGGGGGAGGAGGACAGGGTCGTTCACAGAAAGGAGAAGGGACACCTGTTGGCCCGGGCCCGAGCTTAAATGGGGCCCAATATTTTTAAACCTAGGGTTGAAAATATAGGTAAACAATATGGAGGGGGCCAAAAAAAAAGCATTTGTGACAGCCCCAAAGTTTTTGTGCACGCCTCTGGAGGAGGAAGTGCTCAGAAGTCAGTTTGGTAGACTTAAAAGTCTACCGAACTGACAAAGGGCCTGCCTTGACCCTGGACTGCCCTGAATTGAATTGGGAAAGAGAGCAGGAAGTCCTAATTAAAGGTCTAAATTTCAAGTTTGCCTTGCAGATAATGAGAACTAGAACTGCTTTTTCTGTATTTCTTCAAAATATTATAAATTTTGAATGGTAGCAAAATTAAGAATAAAAAAAAAAAAAAAGGTTATTTTCCTTTTCTGACATTAGGAATTTTAAAAAAAGAAAAAAAAACCTTCTTCTGTTTTACGGTACAAAACATTTCGGGTTTGGGGGGGGGCGGGCCCGTCAGGCCCCCCTCTGGATACGGCCTTGAACTAAGTTGAGTGAGTATCTAGGAGGCTCCAAAAATTTCCTACCAACTGATTTTCCAACTTTACGTGATTGTTAGCAGAGATGCCTCGAATCACAGCAAGAGGAAATGCTCATGAGCGATCACGACCCGCGCAATGTTTCAAAGAGAAATATATTTTCTCGTGTTGGGGGCTGTTCCCAAGTAGCATTTTATCTTGGCTCAATATTGGCGTGAGATTGTTCACGTTGGCAATGTCTTGGCCAATATTGGCACGATTTTTGCAATGTTAAGCCAATATTGGCTTCCCATTGCATTAACAATATTGTACTTAGATTGGCAGATAATCTTGTGCCAATATTGGCATCTCATTGCATTAGCAATATTGTACTTAGATTGACATACAATCTTGTCCCAATATTGGCTTAACAATGCGCAACCATCATTGTATTTAGACTGTGAGACAATATTGGCAAAAAATTGGTCAAACTCTGGAAAGCCAATATTGGGCGGAAGATGGCTCTTTGATGTTCAACCGATTTTGAAACAAATCTGAAAAATGATTCATTTTCCTAAGTGAGCAATTAAACACTGAGCCTGATTACCTGAAGCTCCACAAACTGTTTTAGAATGCTAAAACAAATTTTGAACGTAGAGAGAATCCTCAAAAAATGGAGCTATTTGAGTTCACTTTAAACGCATTTGTATTTTTTTAAAAACCGGCGAAAAAGAAACTTCAACTTTGTCTGCACATTTTGTGTTTTGTTGCTCTTCCTCGCCTCTGCACATGGTAAATGCTTTTGTCCGAATATCGGAGATACTTTCCTTAAAATTTTATTGTTGCCTTCATTTCTTAAATGATATTTTATCATTCTCATCAGTGAATTTTTTTAAGTATGTCTAATCCCCTCTAAAATTTCAAAAAGCGAAAGAGAAAAGCGTTATTGGAGCAACTCAATGAGAAAGCTTTCCTTTGCAGTGATGAACTTTGTCTTCCAAAATAAAAGTAATGAAATAAGGCAAAAATTTTTTGAAGAAATATTAAATGCTGAATAAAATTCTGGGTAGATATCTAACATTGAAGAAATTGCCGAAACGATGTGAAACAGTGAAAATTTTGGATCGACATTGTGTTTTCAAAACTCGAAATCATAATCGAACAGTGACATTCTAAATTGCGTCGAACATTGAGAATTGTGAACTAACATTTGAAACTGGAGTAAATTCTGGATCGATATTTGACTTTGAAAACACTGGATCAATATATGATGAAGATTCCAGGAGTTTTATTTTCATGATTCTACACATTGTGGATGTGGCAGGAACTCTAAAAAAAAATATGGGAAAAAGTGAGAATGTATCATGAGAAAAACTTTCCGTGAAAATTCAAATTTCTACTGGAAAGCTGCATTCCTTTTCACAATGCTCTATAACACCTAATTTTATTGACAATAATCAAGTAAACTTTTAGAAGTCTGAATGCAAAATCTGAAAGAAGGTTTTACGGACTAGTTTTATGCTACCAAGTTCATTTATCATCACTGACTTGCATTTTGATGATCATAAGATTTTTGACTCATTACGGAATGAGAATTAAGTTCCATGGTCTATTTTCAGCTGAGCATGTACGATTAAATGGCAGTAAAGGTAGTGTAAACTATTTAGCGTCAACCATTGTTACGGAAATAATTGAAGTTCTATCTGATAAAGTACAAGAAATGTATCCAAAGTCGAATAAAACCAAGATGCTTTGATTAACTATGATTTTACACCAGTGTTGAATTTTTTGTGCCAAACCCTTATTTTTGACGTGACATGTCAAGAATCTCTTGAATGTATGTTCAACACCATGCTGTTTTTCATATTTCAAGTTAAAACTTTTTTCTAGAAATTTCGTAGGTTTTTTAATTGTTTCTACATGCATAAGTATTGAGCAAAAAAAAAAAATGGCTCTGTTTATCTAGAAAATCTGAACTTTTATTGATAAATGTTGTGCAAATTCTAGGTCCAACACTGTGGAATTGTCCATTTGCTTTACAAATAATTCTATTTATACCGTTGTCTGTATCAAACTGTTCTAGTGAATGTTCCTTTTCAACCTTAAAACAAATTATAAATTGTTCCACATCATCTCTTTTGCACAAAAAAATTAAGTGTTCATAATACTCTTTCGTCTATTAAAAGTGATATCAAATAGATTAAAATTTAATAATGTTGAAGAATTTGGAAATTTAAAGGTGAGGGGAAAAACATGTAAAGTAAGCCGTAAGTTCTTTTGCATTATGTTTGAAATATTTATTTGTTTATAAATAAAAATAAATGTTTTTATTTTTTATAAAAACTAAGATAATACAGAGCTAAAAAGTGATGTCAAAAGTTAAGCCAAAATGCAAAGGGTTTAATAATCATTTTCAACTTTTTAAATTTTCCTTTCATTATGGTAAGTGGAAGTATTTTTTTATGTGTTTTAGTTTTCAAACATATGTACTAGACAGCTAACTGCTTGTCCATTATTTCATTGCAATAAGTGCAACCTACATTTGCATCAATAATAAATGATTTTCAGATTATTCTTTGTTCATTGTCACCTACATTACATCCATTTTAAAAAAGAAAAACTTAACAACTTTATTTGATTTGCAGTACACTCAAACCTGTTTCTGTGGGATCCTTTTTCTTTGTGGTACATGAAAATTTCAATCAAATTGTGACTCAATTGACTAACTTGTCTATAAAACAAGTGCTCGGTAGTATTTTTAAGTAATGAATCGTTCTCTGATGTATATTTTAAAAGCGGATTTAAATGGTTGGCGAGATTCAAAGTAGTTGCAAAAGCAGAGCTGTCTTCAGGGTCCCATCTAACTGGTTAAGCCACAAAAAGTGGTAGGTACAGGGAACTCTTAAGTGAAAAGTGTCTTGAATTTGTTTAAAGAAGAAATTCCTACAGTTGTTTCGTAAGTTTTGGGTTATTTTCAAGTGAGACTGTGTTACGAAAGCATTTTTTTGTAGCTAATAGTGAAGTTTTGAGTGAATTTTTTTATGCGGTCCCTATCCACCACACAAAACTAGGTTTGAGTGTAGTTTGTTTCCACATTTATTATAATGAATGCCAATTTTGTGAAATAGATCTTATTATTTTTCTTTGACAATAATTGTTAGTTCATTATTGAATACTTTTTGTTTATGTGAAAATATTAGACATATGCTGGAGTATTTGATAAAGAAATTTTAAAGATCTACTTACTTTATGTACATAAACATGGTCAAACATTTTACTGAAGGGTTAATTCTTGCAAAATTAAGTTGCTATTTCTGAACTATCCGGGTCAAAGAAAAAGGTACTTAAAAATGATGTTCATATTTAATTTTTTTAAATAGGAATAAAAATTCCTACCATTAATTGTTCAATATTGCAAAATAACTTTACTAATCAGTTATTTCAAATTTAAAAGTTTATTATTAATTTGAATGACAATGAAAACGATCAAGCAAAGATTTTGAGCAACTTTTGCACTGTACTTCAATTACATTTACTTTCTGTGCAACCTTAGAATTGCAATGAAACCAAATGTTTACAAATTTTCTATTTGTTCGTCGAGGGAGAATTAACTCTAATCTGAATTCTGCTCAGGAACTTTTGTAACTAATATTTAGCAATGTTAGTAAGTTTTGAGCAGAATTCGGAAATATCCGATATTTTCAATTAGCACAAATTAAAGTCTTTAAAATAGTAAATGCTTCCTCAAATCACTCTTTATTTTCTTATGTTATTATTACAATATGTAGAATTAAAATTAAGTTTTCTTTTTATTATATTTCATTTTACATTTTCATCAATTTTTATGGAGTTAGCATTGACTGTTTCATTTTTCTTCTGTTAGCTACTTTTACAGTTATATGATTCAAAAATAAAATATACATTAATTGGTGCACAGTCATAAGAAATTCTCTTTTTTTCTGACCAACATTTAATTAGGCACTTTTAGTATGAATTAAATTGATGATGTTGTGAGATTTTGGGCTGTTCTGCTGTGGTCTGAGTGTTGTTACCACAAACGTTTCAACTGCATCTGCGGCAGTCATCTTCAGTGTTTACATGGTCGAAGCTTCCAGGGAAGCGACTTTTAATTCCTTCTTCCTTTTCGTTGAAATTGTTGGAATCCTAACAATTTCAGTCCTGGTTAAACTGTAACAGCTACCTACACTGCTGGCCACACGAAATGCAACACCAAGAAGGATAGTAGTCAGAGTGAAATGAAATTTTATACACGTGATGGCAACCTTACTATCAGAAAGTGATTACAAAATGAGAACAAATTGATCATTTGTTACTGGAAAAATCCCAAATGAATGGAGGTTTAAGTCTCCTGTCGAGCTACCTATTGCGTGAATGTACGAGGTAATACAGTCAAACATTGAAGCATATCAGTCTTGTAGGATATCCTACTACACAGGTACTAGAAATGTGCACCTAATTCCATCAAGCTCATAGCCTACGTAATTTACCATCTCAAGTGATCCCAGATATGCTCAATTTGTGACAAAGCAGGGTGACGCACTGGACATAGAAAGTGGAAAAGGAAGTCCCCTCACACCCTTGCTGTGTGTGATCAAGCAGTGTCTTCCTGGGAGCCCCGCCATGAGTGCCAACACATGTGACTGAATAATGATATTAACGCAGTTTGGTGTCATGGGGACCGCAGGGTGACCTGTCGCAGTGCTGTGGATCAATGTTAGAAGTGACTATGTTTTGTACATGATTGCAATCCATAAAGGCATCCCAGCTGTGGGTGGGGTATGCCGCTGAAAAGCAAAAGCATTATTTGGTAGTTCACAACGTGTTCTCCATAACCTTACAAAAATGTTATTTTTGCCAAATTCGATCTGGATTCATCGCTATGAGAGCAATCAGGAACCATTCGGTTGCTAGCAAATCGATTTGAACTCGAACCTACTCCAAGTGTATGCGACCCTAATAAAGCCTGCTTTTTAGGAGCACACCACATCGACAGCTGTAGTGATGCTAAGGGGTGCTATATTGTGTGTGGGACAGGATCACCTCTAACATTGACTCGCTGCACTATCACAACCTAATGGTATATTTTTGTCATGTGTTGAGACTCGTGTTCAATAGGGCAATGCACCGTCACACACAGCGGGGGGGGGGGGGGGTTCCTCTCCCACATTATCACCTTTTCTGACCTGCGTGATGTCATATGTCACAAATTGAGCATATCTGGAATGACTTGGCGGTAAATTGAACAATCTATGAGTTTGACTGAATTAGTAGTGCTTTGCATTAACTGATAGGAATTGACCTATTACATCATATGAGACTAGTATACCTCAATGTTCGACTGTATAGTGTTGTACATTCAAGCTAGAGTTGATTCAACAGGGTACTTAAACCTCCATTCATTTGGGATTTTTCCAGTAATAAATTTTCATTTTATTTTCATTTTGTAATCAATGTTGCCATCAAGTGTAGAATTTTGTATCATTCTGACTGCACCTTCTTGATGTCGCATTTTATGTAGACAGCAGTGTATATAACAATAACAATAATGGAAGCCACTATTTAACCAATATTGGCTTAAAATCGGCATGCAATAATGGCTCAAGAGCGTGATTGCAATATTGGCCAATATTGTCAAAATGTATCCCCTCCGTGCTTCAGCCAATATTGTGAGCCACTATTTAGCCAACGTAACGCCAATATTGGCCTTAGATCGGCATGCAATAATGGCTCAAGATTGCAATAGCAATATTGGCCGATATTGTCAAAATGTATCCCCTCCGTGCTTCAGCCAATATTGTGAGCCATTATTTAGCCAACGTAATGCCAATATTGGCATTAGATCGGCATGCAATAATGGCTCAAGATTGCAATAGCAATATTGGCCGATATTGTTAAAATGTATCCCCTACGAGCTTCAGCCAATATTGGGTGTAAATCGTACGCCAACATTCAGCCAACCAAGTACAATATTGCGCCAAGATTCAATGCTACTTGGGTTGAGATTGCAGAACGATGGTCAAGCTCTAATTGCGAGTTAAAGGAACCTATTGTTTATAGCACAAAAGTTATAGGACGAAGACTTTTCCGGAACTGGTCAGTATTCTCTGGGATAGCTCGAAACAAAGTACAGAAAACTATTAAAGAACAGTATGAGCTTAAACTTGATAAACTTTTCACTATAGCTTTGTGCACATGTAAAATTGTATTATGCGGTAAGGACGAAGCTCCATAGCAAGCAAACTTGTAATACACAGGCCCACTGTCTTTGCAATTGCGATATAAAAGTAAGGCAGCTCTTCTCTGCTCTCATGACACAAACGAAAGAGCTTTTGCAGTTGACAAATTAATGTCAATTAGGGTAGGAAATGAGCAAGGATGAACATCATTACGGTGTTTTAGAGTTCCACAGTCGATAAATCTTAATGCTTGCAATCTTACTAAACTGATCGACTGGGACGCAGATATCCTTACTGAACCAATTTTCACAGCAAATTTATCTTTGTAACAGCGTAAAGCTTTGGATGTTTTCCCACTGGAACGTCCTCCATTTTCAATACACACTACTCAAAGTTGCGAGAGAGCGGTGAAGTTATTGATCGATGCTGCAGAATCAGTATGTGGTTGGGCCAAGAGAAATGGATTCATACGAACGCAGTTGCGTTATCGAGAAGCAATGCCTTTCTTCGAGAACAAATAAAGACTTCCGAAAATTTCCAAATTTGATGGAAAAATAACTGCTTCAATAGCTGATTGCAGTACTGTGTTTGGGCACCTGAGTCAAAGGTTGACATACAGTACCTACCTAAACTTTTCCATGTATTCAAATTGTCGTAATTATTTAGTATTTCACTTCTTGCAGTTCGTTAAGTATGTTTTGTTTCACTAAGTGCCGCCATTCACGAGCGAGCCGAATAGAGCCGAGCCATTCGGAGTCGTTCCATTTGGAATGGGATAAAATTGTAACCGCATTCACGACCGCATCCACACCGCACCGCGCCAATGTTTGTTTTGAAATAGAAAATCGCTATTCCTGCATTTATTTGAAATTATTTGGATGTCCTTGGTCAAATAACGTCAATTTAATGATAGCTAGTCCTCAAATAGCTTTGTATACGTTTATCTCCTGGCTTCATCAGCCAAATTTCTTCATTTATTTGTGTAAACGTGTCTTGATTTTTTACTAAGATGAGGTTAAGCATTTGTATTCACATGTTTGTATTCACAAGATTTTTCGTTGCAAACATAGATCAGATTACCTTTTACTGAAATTCGCTAATCGTTCGCCACAACGATTGACGTTTCTCGAAATGTGCTATGCAAAACTACCTTGTTTAACAGACATTTGAAGGTAAAAAAACTTACATTGCCCATTTTAAGATAATTTATTTCTTAGTTTTATAGCAACCAACAAGGAGAGAGCCATTAACTGAGAAGCATTTTCTAAGTCCTTATCGTGTACTCTTAACTTCATAAAAAAAGTCGTCTCTTTCTTTTATGATCTATTTGAAAAACCTGACACATGTGTACATATATATTTACAATTACTCAAAAAAAAGCAAACAGCTTGTCGCATTTGCTTTAATGCTGTAAAATATAAGTTTGTTAATATTGAGTTACTCCCCTAAATTAAAATTTTTCATTTCAATAAGTAATTATTTTACCTTCTCGTCCGCAGCAGTATTATATTTTAATGGCAATTTTGTTCACTATGCATGCAACTGAAAAGGACGCATAACATGTTTATGGTAAGTGACATAAAGGGATAAAGAGAATTCGTCCCAATGGTCATACGATGGTGATTGCCTGTTAATTTAAATTTGGCTTTCGCTTTTGTTGGCTTTTAGGATGTATCCCTCAGTAGTGGAAGTAAAAAAAAAGAAAGGTTTGTATAATTTTTGTTTTGCAATAATGACTTTGCTTTATCATGCACTTTCATCAGTGGCGCACACAGGAATTTTGCAAGGGGGAGGGTCCAAGGTCGAAAGCGCAATTCCTATCTCATACACCAATATGCCGTCAAACATATCAACTTGATTTTATCAGTGCCCGAAAATGGAAAACAGTAAAAAATAAACTTGAATAAGTAATTAGCATCATTGAATGAAATACACAAAATAACCAGAGAGCAAAATAATTTACACTTTTACATTTCTCATAATTAAAAAATAGATTCAAGTTCATAGAATCTCTTTTAAATTCTCTTTCTATAATGTCAAAACTAAAAACAGGGTTATTACAGTGTATTCATTTATAATCACCGTTGCACTTCTAAAAGGCAATGCATTATGTGAAAAGTGCATAATATTTTAAAAAATGTTTTAACACGAGGATTTTAGTTTTTCACTCATTGGAACTGAAACAATTGTTACCTGTGTTTGAAATTATTTCACATGCGGGGAATTTAATCAGGAAAAAAAAACGAGCTATGGGAGGGGTCCGGACCCCACCCATACCCCCCTGGACCCCCTTGTGTGCGCCACTGACTTTCATACTACTTTTATATTTACTGTTTTGAAATGTTGAAGTTATGCAATTTTAATTTCTAGGAAAACAGTTTTTCTTCGTTTAATGATTTCTGCACAAAAAATTATCTTATAATTTTATGTTTCCTTTAGTTTGTGGTAGGGGCTATGATCACTTGTGATTGAAAATAGGACATTTATGAAAACTATTTTTATGCAATGCAATTTTTAGTTTTAATTTAAAAAGAAAAATTAGATTTGGTGTATGTACTTTATTATTTTTCTCTATGATATTGTTTCATTTATTACGGTCAGGAAAGGGTGGGGAATTGTCATAAAATCCTGCTTTTCAACTTATGTACTTAATAAATATTTAAGACTTCCTGTAAAAACTTCACATATGTTTTGAAACATTACATTAAGAGAACACATTGCATTAAGTTTTCAGAAGAAAAAAAAATATATTTTATTCACTTTCTTTTTCATATGTAGTTATGACTGCTTTACCCCATGTGGTGAGGTAAAAGGAGTGGTACATGGGGCAAGGTGGTCATAATTAAACAACAGATATACGACTATTTTAAAAGAACCATAAAAGTTAAAACGTTCGACACAGCTAGTTCTTTGAAAGAAATCGGCTTGATTTAATTAAATTATATACATTTTTAATGCCCTGTAGTCATAAGTTGGCTCATTAAAGATTTATAGATGGCTGATGCACCAAAAAAGATGCAGGAAGAGATGATTAGGGTAAACTCTTCATCATCAACTTTTAATGAAAATTTGACTATGTTGGATTTTAACGTGATTATTAATTAAATGACCTTCTCAAATACATTTGGGACATAATCTCAAAAATCGAGGTGGATGGCCACAGTAGAGACTCCCTCCTTCCATTTCAATTTGTATAAAATTACATGAGAAAAATGTAAAACATATTTAAGTCTGTTTTTTTCTGTAAACACAATAGTCGTTCTGTACTTTTATTTTACGATTAGTTAATAATTGTGAACTTAGAAAAGTGGAGACCAATGCGTCTTTACTTTTGAAAGTGTGGAAGCATTCGCTAGATTGAAAAATAGTAAGTAGTAACTGATTATCTTGATTATTTGTAGTTAGGTAATTAATATGAAATAGTTTTTGCTCTCATGCATCACTAAAATCTCCCGCATAGTGCTTAAAAATATTGATTTCTGTAAGTTTCAGTTGTTTTTTCTCGTTTTGAATATGTTATTTTTTTTATTATTCATTTGCAAATGTTGATTCGAAAGTTTGTTAGCTAATATATTTTTCAGCTTGATATTTTCTTTAGACTTGTTTGATTTTTTTAAAAAAGGAAGAAATAATCAATGGTTTTGAAGAAAAATTATAAATTTTGGCTTTGTACGAGATGCCTCTGAGATTAATGATTTTATGGTACATGTGGGGACAAAAGGGGCGTCTTCTTATCCACTTGGAATTACGAATTTTCAAAAAAAAAAGGATTCCGATTTCCCTAGTACACAAGGTTTACCCTAGGTTAGCCTGGTACACAAGGCATACTGATTCACGCTTTTGGATACAAGTTGGCATTGATTGCCTTTGTTCACAGTACATGAAACTTTTTTAAAAAATGAAGCTTTCTACGCAGCCAATGTCATGAAAATTCTACAAAATTTGAGCGAAAATGAGAATGTTCCGATTTTAAAATGTTGTATAAGTAAATAACACCATTGCTTTTTCTAAGTAAAAAATTGTCTGCAGTAAAATTTGGAAATTGAAATTTAATTCCTTATTGATAAAATCTAAATATATATATATATATTTTTAACATTCTTTCGACTATTTATATTTTAGTAACATAGTCTTTTATTTGATGTGTGCAACTTTACACCACCTGGCAATAAATGTTCACTTTAAAAGATTAATGTATATAAATGCTGTATGAATAAACTTATTTTGTTATTACGAGAATTTTTCTTATTTCAATCTATGTTTTTTTCTGTAAAGCCAGTACCTTCATAAACACACACAAATAATTTAAAAAAATCAAAAGCATTTGTTTTTGAACGAATAAAAGACAAATAATTATCATTAATATTTTCAGAATATTGACAATTAATGTTTTTAGTTTTCTCTAAAATTAAATTTTGTTTATAAAATTGACAGTGGTTCCATAAATCTCCTACTGAAAATAGAACACTGCTACAGTGTATAATTACTAGTGAATTGCCGGATCATAAAAATGTAGATCCGCAAATACATATATGGACCTTGAATTTTTAACCCAATTTGATCCTTGTCCAAGTGTAAAATTTGAGATGAAAGGTATTCCCGTAAGAGTAAAAGCACGATTTATTTAAAAAATCAATCCGTAGCAGAAACATAATCAGGAATTTGATTTATTCTGAAAATAAGTTCTACGAAGAGAAGGGGAGTGTCGGTAAGAATGAGACTGCATTGCATTTAAGACGAAGTAAAATGTGAAAAATTATTTCTAGCTTGGTCTGTAGCTATTACTAGTAGCTGCTACATCTGCTGGCTAGAAATAATATTTTGGCATATAAATGCTGTTGTTCCATTCCTCTCGACCTGCCCTTACCGACATAGCACTGCCAAGAACATTTTTACGAAGAGTAATCGGAGAATTCTGTCTCAATTTTTCGAAGAATGGCTGGAAGAGTCGATAGGAGGAATAGTACAATTCCTAAATCAGTATAAAAAAAAATGCTGAAATGTTACCTTATAATATCTTTAAAAAATGTAAAGCTAATTCAAATTTAATTGTATGTTATTTTATAGTTATCCACATGTAGAATTTCAAATATGTAATAAGAGTTTATGGCTAAAAATCCATTTAAGATCTACTAATCATGATATGGATACAAATCTTTATTTTCTTTTGGATATCTGGCACATCGCTATCAATTAAAGACATACAGTTAGGGCAAACCTAACCTGGCAGTATTGTAAAGGCTATGCAAATCTCAATCCTACCATTTCATTGCTGCCAGGTAAGGTTTTTCATAACTAGTGCTGCAAAGAAAGTCGTGCCCCTTCTCCCCCCCCCCCCAGGAACATTTGGTTTTAATATATATTGTCATTCCAAAACTGTTATGACCAAAAAAAAAAAAAAATCAATCTGCACTAGTGCAAAATTTGTAGCACACATTTTTCTTAACATGAAAATATGCACTTGATTATTCATTTAATTGCAAGAACTTAATAAGGTCTTCGTAAGAAAATTTAGCTGAGTGCTAAGAACCATCAATATCTGCTCTTACTATTAATTTCAATGAAATCTTTATCACTAAGAAAAAGGAATTCATATTGTTTTGTTTGTGTGCAAAATATTAGAATGACTTTCTTTTTTTTTCTTTGAATTCAAGAATTTAGGCATGTAGGATTTTCTTTTTTTTTTTTTTTCAATTGATGAAATTGAAACATATCAGAATATGCAGTTTTTAGTGCAGCATTATGTAGCACTAAAAAATGCTTACATTACAGTTATGAAAAAGATATTTAAAGTATGCTGTAAAAAAAAGTCAGCTTTAGTGGTTACTAACTAAAGTTGATGAACAGATACGTATAAAATTTTTAGCTTTTTTTTTTTTTTGACAAGTATGAATAATGTGCTGCACCAGTTGGTTTTAGCCATATAAAAAAAACCTCACCTTGAGTACAATCTATTGAACCTAACAACTGTTAATAAAACCTATTTATTTCATATTGTTACTTTTATAGGCTCTAATTTTTGAAAGTAGTGAGATCATACGAGTTAATCTTTTTCATTTCCAATTTCTTGTTCTCCTACCTCTGTTTACGAAACGCATTTTCACAAACAGTAATTGGTTTAAATAATACTGCTTTTATTTTGCAATTTAAATACAAAATTCCCTAAGTATTATTCAGTTTTGAGAAAATTATTGAAAAATCTTTGACCCTTGTCAGATTGATTCTCATGCGTTTCATTCAAAACAAATACAATATGCATGTAGAACATATGACGCATTTCTTAAACGGCAACATTTTTATATTGAATTTGCTTTCTTTTCCAATTGCAGAGCTAAAAGTTGAAAAAAATATATCCATTACATGAGAGAACATGATTTCATCAACAAAAACAAATATTGCATCACGATTTTCACCCCTCTGCTACCTCTCTCAAACCCAGGGAGCTCAAATCTCATTGGTTGATATCAATTAGTCGCTTCAAGTACATACGATCTCGACTTCCCACTCCAAGCGGGTTTTCACATTCACGATGCGATGGAACGGTCGAAAATCGGCGCGGTGCGATGGATTTCAGCTCGGCTGGATATCCAGCGAGCCGCGCCACGCCATCCAAATGGATGAGGCGTTCGGCATTCACGACCGGATTTTGGAGTGGTGCCGCGCCATTCGGATGAATGGAGCGCCCGTGAATGGCGGCCCTAAGGCTTCACTCGCTGCGCGTCTTATCAGGCTCAGTCATTTCTCAAAAGATCAAAGGCGCCGACTTGCCTGCAAGAGTGCGCTGTAGTATAACCGGGCGATCCTTTGTTTACATTAGTTAACGTATTATTTCTGCTGTTCTGCTGTTAAAAGGGACGATTTTTCTATCTTCAGCGTAAAATTTCATTGATATGGTTAACCGATGAATAGTACAGGGCGAATTGATGCCGGAACGGCGTATCAGTTCTGTTTTCAGGGGAATTTCCTTTTTCTTTTCAGGTAAAGCTGATCCCAACTCAATATTCAACTATTTCTCATTGGCTTTCGCTTCTGGCAAAATCTATATATATATAATTCTCTTACGTGCCGGCAAATGAAGGGGTGAATTTCTAAACCTCTGTTGGCAACACTTCGCCGATAAATCATGTAAACAAACTTCTACGTTGTTTTGAAATCTTGAATCACAGAATACTCAACGAACTTTTTTTTTTTTTTGAGATGAGTTTGAGTCGGGCTGTGGCCCATTTCAACCTTAATCAGCAAAGAAAAGCTCAAAGAAGGCAGGAAACCGTTCTTGAATCCAATTTAAGACGAGCCAATCGTACTGAAGCAGAGAATAGACGACGCTCAAGCATTATCAAGAACAAGATCTTTTGAAGCAGTGTCAGTTGTGGCTCCCAAACGGGACATTTTTAATTGTGTATATGAGGAAGTTTTCTCAGATTAGAATATATAAGAGTGTAAATATGTAAATATATAAGAGTGTAAATAATGTAAATACATCCCTCGGGGGAGCCTGTAACCCCTAGAGGGCGCGTCCCCAGGTGGCGGATAGGGGAATGCCTTCATTGGTTTTCCAATGGGTGGTAGAAGGGAAATAAAATACCTTCCGCGGACCAACAGGTAGAAGTGCAATCTCTCCAAAGCAATGACAGACACTTTTGTATCTATAATGGTAAAGTTGTGCACATTGCCAAGGCAGTCATCTTACATACAGCAAAGTTAAACTGTCGAAAATCTGGCTAAAGCAGACAAATTAACATTATGAACGTAATTTTCATATTGGTTAAATGGATGGTGACCTAAATGCAATTACCAACTTTAATTTTTACGGAAAATTTTAGCTAGGCTAATGTATTGGCATACAGCGAGCGAGCGAAGCGAGCATGGATCGCGAAGCGATCCACAGGGAACTGCGTAAGCAGTTCCGGGGGTTGGCGAGCGATAGCGAGCAGGGGGCGATAGCCCCCTAGTATACGGATTCATCCCTGAAGCTTATGTCTTATTTTAAATTAAATTAAATAAATACTATTTGCATTTTTTGGGATTACGCAGGGTCTGATTACCGCACAGGCATCTTAGGCCTGGGCCTGGGGCCCCCTCTTCCTTAGGGGCCCAATTGTTTTTAAAAACTGTTGCATCACAATGAAAAATCATGTATTTTTGTTAAAATAATCAAATTCCTCTTTTGGATAAATGTTAAACATTATTTTAACATTATTTCGCTTTGACTGAAAGTGATGAATACAAGGGTACGCCTTCAAAGCATTGTGAGTCTTGAGCCTCACGTTTAGTTAGTCGGGCCCTGGGATTACGTCTAACATTTTTGAGATATTTACTGTGAGTTAATATCCAGAACGGTTTAAACAGTACTCTTCTAGGAAGTAATCCTTGCTGTTTATAAATTATATTGTTTTTTACTGCATATTTAAAAGAGGTATTTAATGGCACAATGCCCAAAATTTTAACAATAATCATTTTATTTCACAAAATCGGTATGAGTGCAATACATATTTTCTCTTTGGATATTATTTCGTTTCAGGCACGTCACTTGACTTGGTGAGTTTTCTCTCTACCTTGGCGAAAACTGAAAAAAATTACACTTACATCATCGTGGGCGAAAATTAAAAAGTAAGGCTTACATCGTCATTCCCATGTTATTATTGCTCCTTTTTCTAGTTTTAAAAATTTACACACTTTCAATTTCTATTTATGACTTGGTTAACTTATTCAGCTGATTATGTCACATAATGATGGAGAACTTAAATTGATTTGGCGAAATATTTTAACGAGATTTCTGATGTTATTTTAAAAGCTCGTTTTTTATTTGGCGAATTATTTTACTTCGTTTTGATTAAAAATCCAAGAAAAAGACAAAATAGCATTTTTTTTCGACAAATAAATAAATTAGATCATCAAAAAGCATTCAAAGCAAGACACGAAACGACAGTTAAAGTAACGACATTTGAGTAAAATGTAGAATAATCCGCTAAACAAACTTTGTTTGACAATAAAAAAAAAAGCTTCATTTAATTGAAACCAAAAAAAAAAAAAAAAAAACAAATACGGGGGCAACAAATAAAATGAAAAATAATCGCCAAGATTTGAAATGCATCGTGACGCACATATACATATGTAATCCTTTGGCGTCACAAAATTTGACAGCATTATATTTCTTGCCATTTAATATTCACATTAAAATCATGGGGGAATTATCTCCTAGCGGAACATGTGAAATTGGCGAATACTTTTTCTATTACTAAAATTGCTGTCGCCAATGTTTGTTCTTCTGATACTTTGATGGAACTTTTACTGTTTTTAATTGATACATTTATTTGGCGAATCATTTTGCACTTTAATTGATCTTTGTCTGGATTACAGAAACATTGTTGCTTTCTAATAATATTTAGTTTTGATTCGGCAGATTACTAAATATCTTAATTTTCCTATAAATCATTTTTTTTTTCATTTTAAAGTCATCTTTTATGCTACTTAATGGCTTTTTTAAAAAAATTTGATCTCTAACAAATAATTTATAAGTTTGTGAAACTTTTCATGTTTTTTCGGGGCATCATTAATTTATGTGGCGAAGTTTCTCCCCTTTAAATTTCCTCACAATTCGTAAAAATTTGAATACGGTTTACCTTTTTAACAGGTGTGTTTTAATTTTTTTAACTGTTATTATTATTTTTATTTATTTATCTTTTCAACGAGCAAAAGTTTTGTTCTAAAAAAAACTAGAATGAATTATTATTATTATTTTTTTAAAGTCTGGAATGTAAGTTTACAAAAATCTTAAAATGAAAAGCTGCTATCCTTTCCGGCAAGCACATTTTGCAGAAAATGTATGCTTAGTATAAATAACGTTACAGAATGTGTCTGTTCGCTCTTTCCATGGTGATTTAGTGCACTGCCATAGAATGAAATGGGATAAGTGTAAAAAGCAGTTTCATTATCGGCCGTCCGTCCCGTCCATCCCGTTTTTTGACGTGTCGAACTGCCGACGAAAACAGAGTAGCATTCACATCAGGGGCGGCAAATAGGGGGGTTGAGGAGGTGGTCGCACCCTCAAATTTTTTGAGAAGAATGATAAAAGTGTGCTAATTTAATTTACGCAAATCGCAAATCAATGTTCAAGAAAAACAATCTTGCTTGTTATCCATAATGGTTGATGAAAGTCGACCCATTTCCATACATGAGCAAGTGTTTTCCGCTTTTTAAATTATTAGAAATTCATCAAACTTTTACTGGCCTCTTCAGAACAGAAATGAGTTTATGTGCTGATCACATGACTTCCTTTTACTCCAATTTAATGTAATTTACCCATTATTGGCATTTTTATTGTGATTGAATAGTTTACTCTCTAAATATCACCAACAGTGGCCAAATTAAAACCAGATTAAAAAAAAAATAATAAAAAAATCACCAAATTTGTCGCTAACTTAATGACAAAGCTCGGCGAACAAAATATGGGCGATATATCACCAAGTGTTCCCCAAATGATAACACCACTTGAGTTTGCATCGAAATTAACAATGATTTCCCCCCAAAAAGCGGCAAAAGCCCCCTTTAGAAACACCCGAATTCAACCAAAAGGGGAGGTGCACAACTAGACCCCACTAGGAGTCTACGTACCAAATTTCAACTTTCTACGACATACCGTTCTTGAGTTATGCGACATACATACGCACATACGTATGTAGATACAGACGTGACGAGAAAACTCGCTGTAGTTAACTCAGGAATTGTCAAAATGGATATTTCGCGTATCTATACGTTCTTAGGCCATCCATGGAAGGTCGAGTCGAAAAAAACAAACAAAACTCAACATTCATTCGGGGGTGAGCAAAATGGAAATTAAGGTCGATTTTTGAGTGAAATTTTTTTCGCGAATACAATACTTCAAAATGGCTACTCAAGCCGATGCGTCGGCCTATCTATATGGTGGACGGTATGTCTCCTTTCGGTTACTCAGTGGTCGACCGGTGAGGATCGCCGAACAAAACCAATTACAGTACATTGGCGAAATGAGAAATAAAAACGAGCGCGTTCTATTAAACAGCATGGTGACCTGGATACATTAAAGCAACCCCGAGTAAAATGTAAACAGAGCCGCCCCTTTAAATTGTGAGGTAGAAATTGCAATGCGAAATATTGCTGTTTAAAGTTTTAGTTCGTTTTAGTTTCACGATTTACTGTTTTTTGTGTTGTGAAATATTTCCGTTTTCGTAGGGTTTCTTCTGAATCTTAATTTACGTCTGTATTGTTGTTATGTTTGGAACCCTTTCCCCCAACTACCAATCACTTCAGAAGTGCTCCAAATTTAGACTTAATTACAATACAATATGAATAGCAACCCCTTCTGCAAGTTTTCCGGATTTTTCGCATGCCATGAATGTAAGGGAAAAAAACGGAAATGAACAAGTTCAAAGGGTGCAAGAATGCACTAGCCAAGTGCACTCACTTTGGCTCCCCTCCCCCCTCTAACTTAACTATCACAGGTGCTATGAATTCAAAGTCAATTATACAATATTTGCTGTAAACTTCTAACGAAAATCTTCAACATATTGTTCAGAGAAAACCACTAAATTAAAACATCAACAACATAAGAGAAGCACACTCAAATTGTATTTCAGTTACTATTCTCAAGAATATAAAAAAAAATCAACAGTCAAAGAAACTCATTTTGAAACAGCATGTATTATCTACCATGTTAAAATCTGTTCTGCGTCTCTTTCAATGTGAGTTTATTGCGAATGTTTACAGCAAGTAGAATTTTCCAAACATAACAACAATACAGATGTAAATTAAGATTCAGAAGAAACCCTACGAAAACGGAAATATTTCACAACACAAAAAACAGTAAATCGTGAAATTAAAACGAACTAAAACTTTAAACAGCAATATTTCGCATTGCACTTTCTACCTCACAATTTACAGGGGCGACTCTGTTTACATTTTACTCGGGGTTGCTTTAATGTATCCAGGTTACCATGCTGTTTAATAGAACGCGCTCGTTTTTATTTCTCATTTCGCCAATGTACTGTAATTGGTTTTGCTCGGCGATCCTAACCAGTCGACCACTGAGTAACCGGTTACTAACCGCTGCGTTCTATCATCAACCGGTTACCGTATTAATATGAAGCACGTGAGTATTAGATGTCACGTGATCGATTAACCGGTAGCTACCAGTTGCTCTGGGCGAACGCAAGCATTCCTTGCGTTCGACGAACCTCACCGGTCTTCCGGTTACTAACCGCAGCGTTCTATGATCAATCGGTTACCATTCTAAGCAGTTGATTGGAGCACGTGATCATTAGCTATCACGTGGTTAACTAACCGGTAGCTACCGTAACGTAAGCATCGAGAGCGTTTCAAAACTCGCCGCCGGGAACATTGGGCGCCGAGCATTTTGGACGCCGGAAACATTGGGCGCGAGCATTTTAGGCCCCGGGAATACTGTGCACAATATGCTCGGCGCCCAAAGTTCCCGGTGCCCAAAGTGCTCGGCGCCCAAAGTTCCCGGCGCCCAAAATGCTCGGCGCCCAAAGTTCCCGGCGCCCAAAATGCTCGGCGCCCAAAGTTCCCGGCGCCCAATCTTCCTAGACCGCCTATCTATATAGCGGCTCTATTTAGCATTAGCTGATGTCACTAGCTGTCACGTGCTCAATCGAACAGTGCTCAAACAACGTTTAGCTTTTCGAACACAAGCGACGTGACTGGTTTTTGATCGGTAGCGTTATGCGAACGAAACCTTGCCTTGTCTTCAAATGTTTTATGTAATGATTTGGCAACAAAAAAAGTTTGGTTGTTGTGCAGAGAGGGATGTTTTTCAGAAGAAGGACTGCTTGATGATGTAGTCTGGGTTTGGTTTTTGAAAGTCTTTGTCTTTCAGGATGTACTCGATATTGCTGATATCAATTTCCTATTTTATGTTTTCTTTACATAACTAGATTTCACACAACCTGGTTTAACTATTTCAATCATGTGTGGTTGTTTTTTTTGGAAATTTTTGATCGACGTGATATATTTTTTATTCTTTTTAAATATTTGTTTTCTGATGTATTTTATGTAACTCCATTTGGTGCGGGTTTTTATGTTTTTCGTATCTGCAATAATCCTGATTAGTTTATTTTGAGGGCCACTGATGGTTCAAAATCAAATAATACAGCATTCTCTATCTATAAAAAAAAAGGAAGGATTAAAAAGGGAAATAAAAATCCCACCCATCTGTTCAGTTTACACGACGGCAGTTTACACGCTGCAAAATTTCTTATTAAAAATGACTCGCCAATTATGGTTTTATCAGATTCCTTAAGTACCATTACAGCACTAAAAGAGGAAAACAAAAACGAAGATCTTCTGGTATACAACACAAGACACCACTTATCGGAACTCTCAAAAAAGAACAAAATTAAAATAGCATGGGTCCCAGGGCAAGGGACTTTCAGATAACGAAGAAGCGGACAAACTAGCCAAAGAAGCAGAATCATGCTCCCAAACACCTATGTCTCCTATCTGTACATGGAATGACACGCGAAATCATATATAAAAAAAGAGAGAAATAAGGAGTTGCAAATCACATGGGAGGGATCAAAATATTTCACCAAATGCAAAAACATTGTAAACTTCATCAATGAAAATTATAAGTGGGTCAAGAACAGAAGCGAAGAAACAAAGTTGAATAAAATCCTAACCGATTCCTTCTTAACTAAAGAAAACTAAGGAAATCAAATCCCCCTATTTGCGAGACCTGCCAAAAAATTGAAAATACCGAGCACGTAATTTGGAATTGTAGCAGAAGCATTGAACAAAGGAACTTCATTATAAATACTATAAAGGCGTAAGTTTAAATGACATTTTTAGTTTGGATTTGCTTAAGGGTCCAAGTTACGGAAGGGCTATCCTCGCCCTCTTCTGATCAATTCCTCTCTTTGATCTACTTTTATACTGTCAGATTACTTCAGTTATTAATTCCAAGCAACTTTTATTATATTTAAGACGGCTATAAAAAGCTTAGCCTAATCCTAGCTGTTTTTATATCAATATGTGATACAAAAGGGAGGCAAAGCGCTCTGTACGCAGCCCTCAACATTTTCTCCCGGGAATTCTCAAGAAGAAAAAGAAATTGTTATGTGTTTACATTAATTTTGCATTTGATCCATTAGTGGAATGCCCAGGTGTTCTGCAATTTTTACGTAACAATGCTTTTTCAAAAATCTTAATTTTATCTTCTATGCATGATTTTTAAAAGCTCTTAATATATGTCTTAGTTTCTAATTATTTCGTTTTTATCGTAAATTGTGTGGTCTTTAAACAATCTTGAAACCTTATCTCCGCTGCTTGAATTTTGCCTTGATTTTGTAGAAATTTTGTTGCGTTTGAGGTCGAGCTTTTCTTTTCGGATTGGGGTTCACATAGATGCTTGAATTTATGTAGTTTCTTTGTATGTCATGGTCTTAATCCTATGTCACAACCTAGATATGTAATCTGTTGCATTTGTTCTACAGGTTTATTGTCTACATAACTAAGTTTAATCGAACATGTTCTTTTCTTTTAAAAGATATGGACTTTGTTGTTGAGATTGATATTTTCATATTATGGTCTAGACCTATGTGTGAACCAAGTAGTCTTTGAAGGCGCTCTTTGACTTGATAGTCTGCAAAACGTAAGGTGTGCCGTTGAATACCAGGGGACACCGAAGAAGAGAATGTTAAATGATTTTAATATTTATTCATTGCTTATAAATAATCCACAGAAAACCAAATGATTTCAAATATATTTATTTTATTGAACAATAAAACAAATACAGTTAGCCCAAAGTCAAGACAACAGAAGTATTTCATTGGTTAAGTTTACATTTCTAGTCCGATGTCCTTACACACATGTGATTTTTCAGTATTTTTTGAGAGAGCAAACTATTGTATGCAGAAAAAAAGGAGGGGCTTTGGAAGTTAAATTCAATATATTGCAGTTAATTTCATGCATCTAATTAAAATAGTCTGCTATATAGATACAAAAATACATAGGAGAGCTTTCAGTTGTAGTAAAATATACTAAGTGTTGTGTTAATTCACACAGCCAAGCAATTTCAGTATTTTTCTTTCTGTTTGAGTCACATGTCTGTCCTTGATTCTCGAAACCATGTTTCTTGTCAATTTTATTTTCACTGAAATTGCAGGCTGAAATATTTCTGATTTTCTGTCCTTGTTATTTCCACCTCTGCTTTGTGAAACCTTTCAACAACCTCGTCATTTGCTACATCTTATATATAGTGTCCAGAAGAGGAAAATGGTAGGAGAGACATTTAGTTGTGTTTTCTATGGTTCTTTAACCTCATGCCAGTGATTAGTTGGCAAAAAATGGTATTTGGTGCATCCCTATAAATAACACATATGCACAATGCACAAGTGCTGAAAGCTTGATATGCTGCTTGGAATCAACTGTTATCTCCAAAGCTTCGATGTTTACTTAAGCGTCTTTCTCTTTCTTCATGTCTTTCATCATTTTTGTAATTAATGTCACCTTTGACAATTGCTATGTCTAAACTTAATTTTATTATAAATATTATAAGAATTATTTATAAACTGGTCTTACAGTAAACGACATATTTGGAACATTCAGTGACTGGCGTGTTTCTTTTCTTTTAAATTTGTAATATCAAACTGATTATCAGATATTTTATTTGTCGTAATTTGTGTAAAAAGCTCCCAGTTTACTTGAGTTTCAAGTAAACTGACTTATTCAATTTACTTTCAAGAAAGGACCGGTCTAAATATGACCTTCTACAATATTTAAACCTTTTTGATGTTGATTCCCATCTTGTCATTTCTTAAATCGGATTTTGAACTTCTGTCGACATCTGAAGAAAATGCTAGTTCCTTACTATCTGTAAGCATGCCATTAAAAACTTTATCAGACTTATTTGTTCACAAAGCAATTTCACTTGTACAAACATTCATAAAGAAATCTAAGAGAATTAAAAAAGTTAAAGCTTGAAGAATATTGCTAAAAATACTAACTTTATTTAGTACTGTGTACCATAGAACTACCATGCATATGAAATTAAATTTTAGAATTTTTTGCCCTAAGGATATGGCTTGTTTTAATGTAATCAAATGATTTTTCCAAATTTATTAATTAATTTTCCAAAATTATTTCATAAAAAGCATCAAAAGCTTAATCTTAATTGATATTTTAATGGGTTTATTGCATCTTTCCAACTTTATAACTTTGTATCGGACAAAGGTTTCAACGTTTAGTTTGAAACATGTTTTTAAAAAACAGGCCCGCAATAAGTTTGTTTAGGGAAATAATTGTTAACTTCTTGAAGTGTTGAAATTTTTTTTGAACTGAATATTGTTCGTAGCATCATTTGCAAGCTTCAAAGTGATTGCGACAGGGAGCAAGAAAAAATAGCTCGAAGTGATACGAGGGATAGTTATGCTTAAGTCGTATTATTTCAAAACTAAAAAAATAACCTGAAGTATTGTGTGTAATGTATTATGCATAAGGAAATTAATTTGTTTACAGTATTCTTTATGTATAATAACACAAACAACTCAAAAATCAGTAAAAAGGCATGTTACACCAATTATAACATCCACCCAAGGGATCTTTCTCACCCAAAAGGTATACATAGGCTAAAAAGTTTTTTAAAACAATATTTAGCTTCTTGTAAAGAATGGTGATTTTGAAAGTTTCCAGCCATTCTTAGGTATAATGGACTATAGGCCTAACAATAGTAACAAATAGGCTTCATTCAGAACTTAGAAGAACATACTCTTTCATTCAATTAAAACAACAAATTTGACTTCCAGTAGGTAGTAAAACAGCACAAACCTGTTTTTGTTCCAACTTTCATGACTTATGTATATTTTACCAAGAAAGTACCGTTGAATTATATATGATACGAAGTGAAGAGAAGTGCCAGCCACGTAGCAATTTCCGAATTGTAAACAAATCAAGCATCTGTCCGGTTTCTGCTGACGTACTATCACGTGACATCCCTTCAAACTGCTCACGTGACCGGATAGCATCTTAGCTGTGTTGTGCCAGCCGACAGTGGCACAGAAAGTTTGTACCGTATTATCCAGCATGCTGCCAAATTCAGGGGTCACCAGATTTTCAATAACACCTGACTGGTCCTTTTCGGCATGCCGGAAAAATCAAGGTTAGGGGAAAGAATACTATAAAAGACATGTTCAGATTAAAAATGAATTTTAGTTTTTTACATATCTTATTAGTATAAATAAAGTTTAATTTTATAAAAAAGATTTACTAAGAATTTCATTTGTTATTTTAACAAGAAAAGTACTGTTTAATAACGAATAATTTTATAAAAATTAAATTCAAGACTGAGTAAGCAAACATTTAAACAGTAAGTTACCGCCCCTAAACCAGTGCTGAAGAATTTACTACAGCTATTCAATTAATAAAATATAAACTTACATCTCTAAAAGGAACCTAAAATAATTAATTTAAAAAATGAGCAAATCACAGTAACGTTGATTGCTTATGAATTTATTGCTTTACTGGCATTACCATAAATAAGCAAATATTATTATGCATACACAATTTTTTTGAAAGAAGTTTGCTTTCTGTATTTATTATTATTTTCCTTACAGTGCTCTGCTTTCTGGTTGGAACTGAATAGGAAAATTTACTTTTGTTTTATTGCAAAATAAGTCTTGAATTATCCGGCATACCGAAAAATTCAAATTTCTCGCTATTTTCCGGCATGCTGGATAATGTGGGGTAATACAGTAAGAGTTTTATGTGTTTGCATTAACTTTGCCTTTGATCCATTAGTGGAATGCCGAGGTGATTTGTAATTTTCAGAAACCTTTACGCAAGCAACCTTCACGGAAAATGCGAATGAAAGTCACTCGGAAACATTTTTACCTGGATGGTAACACATACCTTGGGTGAGAAAACATAATGCAAAAACAGATTAAAAATAACTTTTTTTTTCCAGGTTTAGTACCAATTTCTTTCACATCAATATTGCCAAATGGGTAACAACGGGAAAGGATAATATTCAATATATGCATGATAAACAAAGAATTTAAAAAAATAAACACTTTGAAATAATTATGTTTAAAAATGATTTTCTTTTTCAATTACGAATATTGAATTACAATTTCCCGCCTCTAAGGGATCCACGTCTCCTTAAGGATGATATCTGTATTGTAATATTTTATTGTTGAATGTTACGTAAAAGTTTTTTAATTAAGAAACGAATAAATAGATGCAGGAGTTTAGGCCTACTCTATGTCAGTAATTGGTATCGCTCACTAGGCAAAGCACTACTGCACATAGTCCATTAATGCAAACATATGCTAGCATTATCCAGTCTCCCTCTACAACGTACACCCCCATAATGCAAACACTTTCATTCGGTCCAGTATTCAGGATAGAAAAAGTCCACTGTATACAAATTTTTAAATTTTTGACAGCTTCATTTTTATGGATTGTGCTATTGAAACTGTAGGTATTTAAATTTATTTCTGATTTTCTTAAAGCAGTTCTAATGATATGAGAAACAATCAAATCTCTATTCTCCCTCTATCGCTGCTGGGATGCCATAATTTTGTTGGACCTCAAAAGGGAAAGCAAAAGCTTGCCTTTTGATTTCAGTGTCTAACGTCTTTTTGTTCTGGAGAGCTCGAAACTCGTTTGAAACTGTTCTGGGACTTAGTAATCCAAATATATAATGAGTTTAGTTGTGGTAAATCATAAATGCCTATAATTAACTGTGCAATTTATTATGTTTGCACAAACTAAAATATAAATTATTAAATCGCAACTTATAGCGAAAATTATTTCGTACAAAAAATTTTGCCACTTCAATAGAGTGCTCTTTTTTACTTACCAGGAAACATCACGAGTTCAGTAATCATGAAAAAAGTTAAAAATGATCGCATTCGAAAGAGTATCTTTAGAAAAAAATTTGACCCAAATATTGTGTGCCCTCGTCCTTTTGTTTTTGAGATATGAGGGGTCAAAGTCTGTCGAAATCTTACGAAAATGCGCCAAATTTAAAGACTTGGCAAGAAATGGAAAATATCACATCTGTGGAATTTTAAACGAGATTTTGTGCTCGAACCCTATGACAGATCGGTCGCAGTATTAGGAGGTCGTTCTTGTTGACTGCAGTTAGGAGCGCACTGGTGGGAGGCCACTGTGACCTCCCAAAAATTTTCCTTATTCGACAAAGTTCGTCTGACAGTTTGGCAAATTAGAGGACATAATTACAATTTTTTAACACCCAAAAGTCACTTTTCATACATTATTATTTGCGCATACTCGTATTTTATCGCTCATCAAAATTTGAATTTTCTTTCGGTAAATTGAGAATTTTTGCTTTCCCAAAAGTTTAAGCTCGGGAACCTCTCACTGCAGTATATTTTAATTTGCCCCGTGCCATGGTAGTCACCCCGAGTAAAGAATTAATGCGATATTTCTCACGCGCTTTGGTGGTGACCAAATATGGAAGTGAAATGTCTTGTCAGATGCAGATGTTGAATTCGCGCCGTACCTTCATTTCTGAACAAAACTCGCTAAATTTGGCGACTTTACTAAAAATTTCGGCAATTTTTAAGACCTTATATTTCGATAACGTGGTCACGAGGGCACGTAGTTTCAGTGCCATAAACATGTTTTCCAATGCTCTTTCGAATGCCACCAATTTGAAATTTTTTTGAATTTCCTTGATCGTGATGTTTCCTGGTTAGAAAGGTTTTTTTTTTCTATCCGTCCACTGCTGGCGCCACAGCTTGTCTGGTGTTTCTGTGAGAGATCGCTTGTTTCCTTATAGTTATAAATTGATTATAAAACTTTTTTTTGCTTCGGTTCACAACAAACTTGGGGTGAAAATATTTAAAGTGTTTCTTTGCTTACTCCAAGGCACTATTATTAAATCGGCATAAAAAGAAGTAATGTGATGCAAACATCGGCTCGTCATTATTATATTTTTACAGTTTTGTTGAAGTACCGAAACTAATATTTCACAATCTGGAATATCTGTTTTCTTGACAAATAAATTGTCGGCTGATCTTTTTATTGCTGCTCCGACACCATCTGGAGCACGTTTTCCATGAGAGCGTTCACTATAGTGTCAGTGGATTTCCCCCACAAAGCTGGGAGGATAAATCGCACACCTAGTACAATGCCACATCTGCAAAAACTACTTTTCAAGAAAAATCAATTTAAATGTAATGCGCACTTAGCTTAAATTTCTTACAGTAAAACGCACCCATCTCATAAATAGGGTTCAAATCCCCCCCCCCCCCGCCCATTTTTGATGCAGCTGGACATGTATATAGCTCAAAATCAATTTTTGACTATTTGCAGTGACACTAATACATCTCAAAAATAAGATTAAAAGTTTTTTTTTTTGGTTTGTGGCAGTCTTACATTTTAATAGAACTAATAAAAATGCACCAGGACATGTATGTGACTCAAAATCAACAAATTTGGAGACAGTGTAGTATTAGGTGTGCGAAATATTCATCTATTAAATTTGTTGCTAAGTAATTGCTAATGCATCATGCCTATTACATGCACTAATTGATATTTATGTGATAGGTTGGTTGGTTTTATTGAGTTTTATGGCACAAGAGCCCTGATGGGCCATAGTGTGCCAAACGGTTGTTGGGAAAATGAAAAAAAGTACCGAAAAATTGTTTAAGGAGAGATAGGCATAAAACTTCTAGAATTTTGAAAAAATTTGCCGTATACACATTAATAAAATTTTGAATAACAAATTAAAGAAATACAAGAATAATAATTTTAAATTTATACCGCATATACAAGAGTTAAAAAGGAAATGTTCATTTAAATTAAATATCCATAAAGTCTTAGCGAACACTTCTTGGGGTGCTGAAACAATCTCTGTTAAGAGTATACATGGCTCTGATACGCTCAAAACTTGATTACGGATGCCAAATTTATGGCTCCACGCAAAAACCTATCTGAAAGCTCTCGACCCAATACATAATCAGGCACTGCGCATCTGCACAGGAGCTTTCCGAACATCGGCCGTAAAGTCTTTATATTCTTTAAACAATAGATGCCTCAAACTTTCCTTGCATATTTACTTCAAAACGAAACCTTACACAAGTCATCCTTTACACCTGCATATCTTTAATCCATCTGCCTTTTTATTTTTGCATCGATCATCTGTAACTCCAACATATGGAATCCGAATGCGACGGTTGTTGTCAGATCTGCAGCTATCTGATTTCGATACTCCCAACACAATAGAACCAATTAAACCATGGTGTGAAGAAATTGCTCCTACAATAAAAGACCGCGATATATTCCCCAAAGATACTACCTCCAATACAGTTTACAAGCAAATTTTTCATGACATTAAAGGCAGATATTCGGAATATAAAGACATTTTTACTGACGGATGGAAAGCGAACGATAACGTCGGCTTTTCTACAATAGTTGATGATCACGTTACGGCGGAAAAATTAAACCTATCTTGTTCGATATTTACGTCAGAAATAAACGTCATATTTACATCTCTCAAATCAATAGCTCAATCCAACTAAAAAAAAAAATGGGTGATTTCGGATCATTAAATATCACCAGGAGAGACCAAATCTTGTTAGCTCGACTTCCCATTGGACACACCAGATTCACCCATAAATATCTCTTGTGCAATGAACCAGTTCCACCATGCATTACATGTGATGTAAATCAGACAGTGTTGCACATTTTATGTAACTGCCCAAATTTTAATCAAATACGTTTTAAATACTTAAATAATTTTAACCCATGTTTGAAGGAGTTGCTGGGGCATCCATCCCTTCGCAATTTGTACTCTTACCTCCAGGAGATTGGATTCTCCTTTTTAATTTAGTGTTTGTCTCGTCATTATGTGATTCCGTCATGTCTTTATTTTTCAAGACATTGTTTCATCTACTTTTTCTTTAAATGTTTTTAACGGCTGCCTTTTTTAATACTTGTACTTAAAGTTTTTTTTCTATTTCCTTCAAAATATACTTACTTTTACTTTATTGACTATATTCATAGATGAAAAATAAATAGTATATAATAAAAAATTGTTTGGCGCAGCATAGCCCTCAAGGGCTGTTGCGCCATAAAAATCGAATCAACCAACAATGCGTAACTGGTAAAAAATTTATCACAATAACACAATGGCTGTTTAGATCATCTACAACGAACAGTAAGTTTAACACCACTTTTATTATCTAAAGGAACTTTATCAGTTTCAGAATTATTTGATTCTTTTCCGCAGAAAAGGCGGTCAATTGTAGCAGCAACTATTATTTCTACATAGCGCCCAGAGTTTATACCTTGATAAATTGTTAAAGGGGATGATTACCATAATACCTGACAATCATTTCGTCAATAGACAAATTTTCATGAAAAATTTCCCACTTATGAAATTTTTTAGAACGACTCTCTGATAAGGGACGTATATTAAATGATATATCATGTTTGTAATTCTGATATGATTTATTGATTTGAAATTGTTCAAAACTCTTCAGTTGCAAGTAGGAATTTCTAGATATAGCATTTTACACTAATGCTACTTCTAAGTCATCTGCCTATGCCCAATAATATCGTTTACTATGCAAAGTATGGTAGTTCAAAAGTTTGAGGAAGGCTAGAAAGGTTTTTATTTCCTCTTTAGTCACATATAGTAGTTAAATTTATTTTTTATTTCATTGAGCATTTCGATTAGTTTCCTCTATAATCATATTATAAACACTTTCAGTGAAAAATTCTTCAAACAACTCAACTGGGCTCAAATTATTTGTTTATACTGTCAATACATCAAAGTTTCTCTTAGCGGCATTTTCTAAAACTCCAAATGTATAAACCGTCGTTCTTTCGTCCATTCGACCTATATTTCTATCTATATATTATCTGAGATCCTTTTACGCTTATGGGTGTTATGCCCCCCTTTTTATATCTGAAATAATTTTACGTTTATGGGAGTTCTTTTTTTTTTAATGCAAATTCTCTTACGTTACGAGAATCATTTTCCGTTCCCATAACCGAAATACTACAGTTCTCATCCTTATCTGGGATATTGTAATCTCAACTGAACCTACATCTCAACCGAACGTCTATTCTTTTGAAAGCGGCTTCTTGCCGCTTTAGTGCAGTTTTTGATTGCAGTTAGGCAAATCCTTTCGTTTTGAATGGGAATACTGCACAGTCTTGCATGGCGACTGTGAGGCAGCTGTTGTGGAAATGGATGGCAGGAGATTGAGAATGGGAGGGAGTTATTTTGAATGTACTTATGTTGTAGAGGGTTTAATACCTTACAAAACGAGTATTTGAGAAGGATTGGTCTGAATGTATTTATGATCACTGGCCGAAATTTCGTCTAATGCCTCCTAGACGATATTATTCTTTATATTTTTCGAAAAGCTGATGTCCGGCTTTCCCGGGCCATGGGAGGGGGGTGGGGAGGTGAAAAAAAGTTGGTGTAGCATTCGTGGTGTTTAAAAGGTTGTAACTGTGGCTTGAAGCAAAATCCAGGACGGCCTCGCCTCATCCTTGACCAAACCAAAAGTTCACGAATGGGTGTTAAAATCTCCACCTATCAGGGTTGGCGTTGGGGAAGTTGAATTCAAAAAATTGGTAGGGTCGAGGAGCTAGTCTTGTATTGGTTCTGCTGGGGACGATTAGGCAGACAATAGTACAAAGGGCGAGGCGTCCACCGATATTTTGATTGCCACAAAATCAAAGGACTTGAAAGCATTGTTGATCTTTAATCTATTGAATGGGATCAAGATATCAGCACGAGCGCTGCTAGAGATAAACCTTTCCCATGAAATGGGTATGTTGGTGATGCTGCCTTTGGACAAGTACGGCTCCTGTACTAGAAAAACATGATCGTTCTGCGAAGCCTGAAAGTTCTAATGAAGCGAGCTTGCCGCTGCCGCCGTTGTAAATAAAGTTGTACCACTTTGAGGGATGTAGACACGAATAACGTGCATACATCCGATGGAGATTACGAAAAATTTCTGAGTTCGGAAGAAGATTTGGATTAAATTGCGGATAATTTAGGATAGTTAAAATACAGGGGTTTGACGAAAAGTTAAAATTTTTATTTGAATTTAGATTAGTCGAACTACTCATAATTTGTTTCAGATACTAAGTTAACAGGGGCAGTCCCCGTCACTGGCAGCATGTATCGACCATTTTTACGATGAAGTTCTACCACCTCTAAATAACCAGACATTCATTAACTTAACCAAACAACAAAAGATTCGTACAATCTCTTCACCGCTAGCACACATATCTTAGCAACAACAACTACAACAGCACAGCAACTAAAAATAGACAAAACGTGCTTCCTTATATAACTGCGGAGCAGCGCCATCTGAACAAATTTACATATTTCGCAACACACCCCATAATCAATTGGAGGCGCCGCCTTATCTTTGGGGACATATTTCAAATTTCGAGTAATTCCATCTTGAATGAAATGCCTCTCTCGAATGTCGCAGAATCTAAATAGTGAGATACAAAATAGACAATTCTGTCAACGAAATATATCGTATATCCAAGCTGACTGACAGTCACGAGGTAGACTGTCGATGTCGAAAATTAACCAAACATCAACAAAATCATTCCCAAAGTGTCGACGAGCCTCAGAAAGAATATACTTATCCATCTTTCAATTCTTTTACTTAGTACACATAAAAGTTCAAATAATAATTCAAATTCTAAATTATTTTTTGAATGTGTTGCAAACACAAATAAAATGTTCATACTTAAATCAACCAAATGTGAACAATTTAACAAATTTTGTTAATGATACTTAAAAAAATGGAATAAATTTACACACATAGTAAACAAATGAATATAATAGAACAAACTTAAATTTCAAGAGGATGCAATTGTTGAATGGCTCTTCTGTACAGTCCTTTGAAGTACGTACCATACAAGAACGTACCCTTACGTCCCGACCCATAAATATTTCTTCGATCACACCTAGTGACCAAAAATCAACATTAATGAAGTAAAAAATCTTGGAGCCTCCTGAAAAAGAAAGTTTTACATCATGCGGTGTCTAACACTATGTAACTGATTCCTTGAAGCTAGCATCAATTTGTTCTTGAAAAAACTACGTATACCTCCTCATAACATACCAAAAACATACAATAACCCACCTACAAAACCTCAATACAAAACTTACTAGCAGGTTGTTGGGAAAAAACATTTAATATATATATATTTTTTAATACATTGGCTATTTATGGAGTATATCACTCATAATTCTTGTGACATGATGTATTTAGAGACCTTAGTTAATATTGATTTTTGTTGTACAGATTGACACAAAATTTCCTAACTAAACAAACACTTGTTTTGCAAAACTTATTTCTTTTCCGTGTAGGAAATCCCCCACAAATCATTGTCACCAAATGAATAAATATGATTGACATGAATTCATTATGCAAATATCCCCTTAATAACGATTCATTACCAAAAAAATTTGCTTTTAAACTGAACATTTTAAGACATTGAACATTCTTGCTTCATTTGAAGTTTTTCGAATCACATTCATAATCTACAGTTATGTTACAAACGATAATATTTTGGTGTACAAGAAGACGCAATAACCTTATTTGTGGCCATCAAATAAAGTCATCACAATGTCTTGGTATACACAGACCTAACTTTTGACACAAATGTTAAACAAAAAAAATTATATCGTTACTTTAACGAAATTTTTGTATGGAGCATAATACATAACATATTTTAGCTACTAACCGACATTATTATTGAAATTTTCATTTGTTAGAACGAAATTCACTTCTGTGTTTGATTGCACCATTCAGTATTCATATTTGGAACAAAACAGAGCAGTAGTATTATCAGCAAAATGTTTTAAAAACAGTCAATAGGCACAAATTGAATTCTCAATAATTATGATAATATTGACAGGTTGAGATATATTAAGTGAAATTGAATCAGATATTTATAAAACGTAATTGCTTTCGTATCAACGATGTTGTATTACAAAAGTGCAAAAAGACATTTTAGATAAGTAAATTTAAAAAGGAAAAAAAAAAACATTTTTCCTATTGTTAGTCCCATGAAGATCAACAGTCACTCACAAAATACAGCAGTTTAATTACTAGTCCTTGATCTGACATTTAAGATGTGAAGACAATTATACAGAATATGATGAAATATTGCCCATATTAGAATATAGCAGATATTTTTAGTAAAGGCGAGGTGTTATTTATATTTTCGAAACTGAAGAAAGACACTTTTCACCATTGTAGATATGAAGAAATCCATATAAACGTAACAACGTCACCCACCGCATCATCTGTCCGTCAAATTTCTAGTACATAGTCGAATGGTCCCCGGACTCGAGGATCGATGAAGAACTGGGTATTCTCTCACTGGAACTGAGGTGATTCACTTCCTTAGTTGTCATACAGCAGACCTGCAGGTTGGTGTCTCCAGCTATTTGTTTCGGGAGCCCAGTTCGTATCTACTAGTGAAATGAGAATTTGCTTTATTACATTAGGAGTCAAAAGAATTAATGTGTGAGAATCTTCCAGGTATCACCACGAGGCAGTCTATGCGTATCAAAATGATGGGTGAATTTCACTGTTGATACTTGTTGATCTCATATCTGACATTAGTATGCAATAGTTTGGGGAGCAAGGGTTCTTAGCTTGGCTTTACGTGCTTGGTTTGCATTTTGAATTGATTGATACTTCAAAAAGGTTTTGCTTTGTTTGGTCTATTCACTGTGTCCATTTCATACTTGATCCTATGGAGGGCATTATGTTGATCAAGAGAAAATTGTATTGATGGGTTGTACACATCAGACTTGAAAGATCTCTGCCGAAATGAAGGGTGTTTGGGGTAAACTTAGTAGCTGGATGGACAAATGAATTGTATTGCATTAGATGGATAGAGACTGCATCTTTGAATGACACAGACTGACTGGTGAGAGGTTTGATTGTTGCTTTCAGGGCGGTATTTACTCTCTCTGAGATCGAGTTACTTTGAGATCTAGCAGAGGACGTAATTTTTATGCCAAATAACTAAGTGAACCTATCATAGCATTCAGATTTGAATTGAGGTCCCATGTCCGAATGGATTCTTGTGGGTCGTCCATGTGTGATGAAGTAGTTAGAGATGTCTCACTACCTTTTCAGCGTTATTTTTCTTCAATGTGTACACCTGAAGGTATCTTGAAAAATGATCTACTACTGTGAGAAGGGTAGACTCCCATAGCAAAACTTAAAATAACATACCACCTTATTTAGGAATCCACTTTCACCTGAAAAGAACCTTTTTGTTTTCAGTGGCTCTGAAAAGCCATTTTTCTGGCTCTGAGAAGAGCCTTTTTTGGGGGGTCCTTGAAAAAGGTCCTTTTTCTGTGACTCTGAAAAGAGCCTTTGTTTTTCTGTGGCCCTGAAAAAGGCCTTTTTTTTTCCAATACGATTTGAAAAAAAGCATCCCTTTCATGTCATTTGTGTGGCCCTGAAAAGGCTTTTTTTTTTCTTATTTTTAATGGAACAGTCTTCATTTGGGCTTCGCGCTTTTCAATAAATAATTTTCATGCGGGAAACAGGTACGGGTACGAGCGGGAGCACTCTGGGAGAAAACGTAGTCACAGGTCCTGGAGGGAGGAGAAGTCAATTCAAGCGGAACATCAGATGAACAAGATTGGAATTTCCAAACGGCAATTTGTGAAAAAAAGAGAAAACATAAATACGTTATCTTTTCGATGTTCAACAAGAAAAAAAAAAGTCAAGGGAAAAAGTACTCACTAATATCCATAGGGTAATGTTGTTAAGTTTTTTGTACCACTCATTTGTTGTAAACTAAGAGGCTGTTTCGAAAAATAGAGATACAATTGCTCGCATTCCTCAAATAAAAATTTAATTTTTAAAACGTCGGTTACTTCTTATTAAATTATTTATCGTTATAACTACCCCCGTTGTCCAAACATTTGTTATGTCGGGGCACAAGCTTTTATATTCCACAGTCATAGAAGTTTACCGCCTGTTGTCCGAACCACATATCATCTTTAGTCTCGTCATGAGGCTTCAGGTAATGGAATAAAAGGAAGTCGTTGGGCGCAAGGTCCGAGCAGCAGAGATCACAGATGGCCGACCTGTTCTTTGGTTCGTCATGAACATCGATCCTACTTTCAAAGAAATGACGACACCATTTCGTTACATTTTGTCGATTCATTATGTCCCCATAAACAGAAACAATTTCTTTTTGAATATCCGCTGGTTGCTGATCTTTTGCATAGAGAAAACGTATGACGGAGCGCATTTAGCATTTGGCGGAATTCTGAATGGGCGTAACCATTTTAAACACTACCCACTCCAACCAGAATCAACATAGCAATGCCGAACTACCGCGATGAGAAAGCTAAGTTGTCAACTTGCTCCCCAAAAACTTTTCTTTTCCTCCTTGTAATTGGAATCCCTTCATCATCCATATTTAGGACTATTGTCTTCATAGAATCAAAATTTAGGGTTGCCAAATTTCGGAAGTTTAAGGTGAATCCACGTACTTTGCAGTACGTTTTGCCATGCACGGGGAGATATCCCGTATCTGATGGACAGCAAGGTTCACACATTAAGGGGGAAACTCCCAGCTGGGCTCACGCCCAGCACGGGGACCTTCCCCGGCGCAATAAGCACCAAGACCGTCCGTAGCCCAGACGACTATCGACCGTCGCACCCAGCTCTGCGGGGGGGGGGGATCCTTAGGTTCCACCCCCGGGCGGTGGATCCTAAGGCTTACAGCTAAGTGGTTGGGTGTGTGCGGAGAAAATTGCCATCAGTTGTTTCGTACGCATAATATTCTTGGGGCCTCCTGAAATAAAAAAGAAAATATCATTATATAACAGGCGCTGAAAAACAAACTAATGAAAATAAAATATAGGAAACAATATATACCAGATACAATTGTTATTACTGTTCCTCCGGATAGTTCTTCAGTGAATTCCTCGAGAAAGTTACCCGGGGGGGGGGGGGGGGATCATTGAATCCACAACGCGGCACTTGATGAGGTGTCAAAGTATTCTTCAATATCTGTGAACCCCGCTGTTATAATTTACGGATGCCCGACAGGGTACTGGCAGTACTTGTAAAATATTATGAATTCGTTGATGTTTCGCATACAATGATAATAATAAATAGATTCGCAATATACTAGTGTTTACTCATGAATATAAAGATGTGAAATCCTCCATGGAATAGCTTAATTGCATTGGTTCGTCCTCCGAAGAATGCATACCTGAGATTCAGTCGATCGTGCTGGGAATGCGAATCTAGAAAAGACTTCAAAGCAGCGTCTTCCTTCTTCATTGCCCGGAATTGATGCTCCCACATCTTAACGACTTCAAAGCCATGGGCCCTCAATTTCCTCGTCGTCTCGTCCGGTTTTGCTTTGAGTGCTGAAATAGTAACCCCTTTCATGGGATGTATAACATCAGCATCTAAACAAGTACCACAACCGTGGTAGAAACAAGCCTGTAAAAACAGAGAAAAGTTAATTTTCATTCCGTTAAAACAAATACACCAGTGCAAAGAAAAAATGACACATACGTGAAATTGATATACAGTTTTGGTTTCTTTACAAAACCCGTTCACGGAACAACTCCTGACTCTTTTCTCTCCTCTCCCATTCAGCGCATGCTCAATTTTTTGGCCGGAAGTAGCTGCTAGAAAATCTAGCCGACGTATAGCATCTGCACTACACTTAGTTTCGTTCAGACACTCGTTTGTTGGTCCCATCGCTATTGTGTTTGGTTGCATATGACTACTTCTATAAATAGAGATACAACATGAAACTATAGAACATAACTGAAAATAAAGAAATTAAAAATTATCTTTATGATAAAATGAACAATTTAATTTTGAAAAATAAAAATAATCAACTTACCAAAAGGGATCCACCTTCGCCTGAACATATTGCAGCACTGGCGTAGAATATCCACGTCAGATCTTGAAAAAGAAAAATTGTTAAAATAAAGATTTTTTTAAAAAATAAATACATAAAATAGAAGAAATAAGTACCTGCAATATGCGAGCATTTTTCCTTTTGGAAGTTAAAATCGTCTGTCTCATGCTCTTTATGCCATTTCAAAATGAGCCTCTTGCTGCGGTAGACATGGAGTCGGGGGAATAATATTTCGTCTCCGGAAGAAGGCCCACGTAATTCTGATTTTCCCGTGTGTTAAAGAAATGGGGAAAATAGCCTTTTTTTCTGCTCTTCAATTCCAAAGCAAGAAGGCAGCTTGGCTGGGGCCATTGGCATCAATTAAAGGAATCGATGATTCGAATGCCCAGACTGGGATGTACAGCCATCAGCTTAGAGCCGTTCGGGATGACACTTGGTGCGGCTCCCTGTTCCAACAACCAAAACAGTATGAATTGCCCATCAAATTTGTAAAAGATATGAGGTAATTGAAGAAATTAAACATGCATACACCCTTTCAAACAATAATTTAAAAAAAAAAAAACGGATACTTAACCCTTCATGTTGTGTGCCATCACTGTACAGTCTCTGTGCCATGTACAGAAATCTTCACAAGCTGAATATCCCTTAAACACATGCTCCTGTTTGTCTTTCGGACCTTCTGCGTAATGGGCCACTGCAAAATTGATAATATGCTCACTGGATGACTAGTCTGTCTTAATATCGATATAGATCAGCCGATCTGATTTTGCTTCAGGTGCAACGGTACGCAGGTAGCACAAATGCTCTTCGGGTTTGACCTGTTTGTCACATGACACGCACTTGATTGTTCCACACCTGTGAAATTCTCTAGCACAGACCTTCCTTCGAATGATTTTACAGAACTTGGAGCACTGGTAAATCTAAAAATAAAAATAAGAATTAGAATTATTCAGTGAACTTTTCAAATCAATATTTTTTCAAATAATAAAAATGTACCATGTCACATATAGAGTACTGCTGGTTTCCATTTCGTACTTGATGGGCATTAAAGCATTCCTGAGATTTACACAATCGATCACAATGTAGACAGCTCATCAGTTGTTGCTCAGCACACCCTCGTCGTAAGCAAATGCGACAGGCATCCGGGCATTGATGATTTTGGCGGTGTTCGTATGGGTTTTTCTCAAATTTGGCAATAAAAATTGTTTTGCGTAGAACCCCCTTAGGTTCTTGATCACGTCAAAGTGCTCATCGTGCAGAAAAAGGTTGATCCTTTGCTTCTTTGAGGGGCCTTTGTTAGGATACCTGAAAGTTTAGAACAATTAAGTAAAAAAGTAACATTTTTCTCTCCCAAGAGAAAAAAAAAAAAAAATAAAATTCGTGAAAACATGTTTACCTCAGATTGTCTGCAGATATCACTACGATATGAGTGTCGAAACACTCCTCGAATTTCAATATCTCTGTAAAAGTGCACTGTCCGAGAGGCAGCCTCGCTGCAGCATGTAAGTCTCGTGCCCTATTCATCAAAGTGGTACGATCTTTCTTCAGCAAGATATCGATCTGCTTTTGGTCACCGTGCAAATGAGCCAATGCGTGCACAATGGCCTTAGCACAGCACAAGCCTTCATCGTTCGCTGGAATTGATAAAATGGAGCGTTTCTTTAAACAGTCCATCTTGGTGTTGACAACTTTTTGTGCGCGACCTGCTCCCATGTCCCGACGCACCGTGACAATATCCACGAAGAAACCAGAGTCAAGCATAGTGTCATCCTTGGACTGCAACATCTTCAACTCGGCTGCAAGTACTGTTTCAAGCGTAAGTTCTGAAACGGGCATCAGACAAATGGAGATGGGGCGGTCTAGCCCATCAGCTTGTATGCAGAAACTGGTGACATCCGACGACCATACGCCTGCCGTTGATCGCTTCATTAATATCCGGAAGAGCTCTTGCACTGACTCCCTTGCTATGGACAGGGGGTTATTCTGCAATTCCACAGGGAGTTGATCTGAGTCCACTCTTTCCCTGTGGACAATTTGATCGGAATTATATTTTTCAATTCGTCTTCCGGAATGCACTCCTAAGTGCACGGCGAACGTTTTCCAGCTGTAAAGAAAAAACAATAAATATTTGCACTATTTACACTTGAGGGCCCGTGTTTAACACCACGACGACTTATTGGTGAAGGCGGAACTATTTTCCGCCAAAACTCCTCCAGACGCGCAGCAACTCCTTCACTAGACAGCACGTCTAAGGAGGAGATAACCTCGTCTACCTCAGCGAACGAGCCAACTGAGGAGGATAGCAATTAAAGTAGTTCCCTCAGTCGCTCATCACACACCAGCCTGTCATTGTTCGAGTTCGAGGCAGCCGAACCTGGCAAGACTTGAGAGGATGAGCCAGCATTGCCCTGCCCAGTGGCACCATCACCAGGCGATGGAGGGCCCCCGGAAGAAAGGGGCACTACCCTAGGAGCGTTGGGCACAGCCACGCCAGTCGTGATCAGCTCCTTCACCAGCCGGCGGTATTCGGGCTGACACCTTTTCCCCTTGATCGCTTCAAGCAAACGTTCCGGGTGGAGGGCAACGATCTCTTGATTCACGAACCTTACCCCGCGGCGCACCAGCTCCGCCTCCGAGCATGCAAGCATCCTCACCTCTTCATCAGTCAGTCCATCGCGAATTTAATCTGTGAACATTCACACCGGCATTGGCCACCTCAGGATGCTTTGATCGTACATGCACAAGGCTAATTTTAAATGAAAATAAAATTCCGGCTTACGTACTCCCGGCAAAATTAAGTATAATTAAAGTGCTAGAAACGTAATGGGACTTTGTATACAGGTAGGGAGTGGGTGGTTTCCGGTTTCGTCAGGGGGGCTAAATTTTAATAAAAAAGCTCTATCTCCACTCCTTCCCCCTCGAAATAGCAAAAATATAAGGCCCCCTCCTCAATTAATAATACTAAAGGCAGAGCCACGAAGCAATGTCCGTACTATCAATTGAAAATGTTATCAATAGTAAATAACCAAGTTAATAGTAAAACAAGAATGCTAATGCGGTAGATCTCCTACCACAATTAAGTAATAATGTTGTAACATCGAATAATAACACAGTGAAGTAAGAAATATGAAAGATAAATATACAATCACATACCACAATTGGCAACAGTCCCAATGCTAATTCAAATATTGAGTCCCGTCTGTAACACTGAATATACAGATGGGGGACACAATAATATGAACATCTGTGAAATAAGGAAAAATCTTTATTAATAGGGTGTTAGACCACCCTTTGATTGAAGAACAGATTGAATGCGACGGGGGATAGATGCATAAAGGTCATGGACAACATTTAGCCATTCCTCTTGCAGAATGATCTCTAATTCCGAAAGTCCGGATGGAGGTGGAAATCTGGAACGAAGTTTGGACTCTAATTCATTTTCTGAAAATGCACGCAGAAGCCCTACATCATTTTTGTAAAATTTATTCTCGCTGAGCTTTGAATCAATTACTAGATTACCTTAGATAGCTCCAAACAAATTACTTCATCGATAGTACACAGACACCAGTATTTAGTGTGATTGTATTAAATTATTTTTTCTAAATTAACAGGATTTTTGTAACTCCCTTTCAAATATTTTATATTGAAAAGACTGCAATAATTGCTCTGTAATCAATTATGTAGCAAGTCTAGAAACGTTCTCGATCAAGCAACAACAGCCAACTTTAAAACAGTTAGTTGAGTGAACTGTATAGTATGCGGACAAGTGAATAAGAAAGAAAATACACTGCAGCCAAAAAAAACTTTGAAAAGAAACTATAGTTTTGACTCGGAAAATCTTCAAGTGCTATATAGTAATTCAAAATATAATTTCAAATCAAAACTTATTATTGACGAAAAATAAAAGCAGAAAATAACATTTATTTCAGTAAGTTGTAAAGTCAGTTCCGATAGCAAAACAAGCCGATAATTTGTGGGTAATCTTATTTCAAGTTAAGGAATTTTAGTTGCTTTAGATTTTACCATAAAATTAATTGCTGATCAGTTAGCTCGGAAAACATCTCAAAGCGGTTGAAGCTGCCTTCACATCATGTCCCACACATTTTAAAGGAAAGAGGGAATAGATATTAAATGGATAGCTTATTGGATATTATACCCACATAAAGGGCGACTCAGAAAACATTCCCCATTTATGAAATGGTATAACAGACAAACTGAGACAAAAAATGAAACTAGTAGAACATTGGACAGAAAAGTGCTGTAGATCGCTGTTCATGCTATAAAATTAGCTTCTTCCCTTTTATTTTAGGAAAAATGTTCGCAGAACTGTGTACAACAAATTGTAAAACGTAATAAATACGCTGCTATTGTTTAAAAACTTTGGAATGTCTATTTGAAAATAATTAAAATCCTATTTATCTTTTAAAGTAACTTATCAGGTAATAATTTCCCATACATGTTGAATTGTTAAGTATCTAAGAGTTTTAGAAATATTCAGTGAAATGACAAAAAGTATGACATACTTTTGGTTTCAGACTAATTTTGAGCATTATCCATGCTTCCTTATCTATAGCTGACCTATTATGGATATATTCTTTACCCAAACGAACATTTAGGATTACAAAACTAACTCGGTAAAAATTCTACCGTAGCTATGTGTAACGCAAGTGATGGATATATTTGGATAAATAGTATAGAGCTGAGAACTTTGAGGTTCAGCGTTGAATATTAATCATTTTCACTCATTTAATATTTTATGGACAAAAATGGAGATTTTGTAATTTTTTATACATCATTTGATATGAAGATCCGCAACATGTTTTTTTTTTCTGCGCATTTTTTCACGTGGCTCAGTTATGATGGATGTCAGGCTAATTTTGACACAGTTTAAGATATCAATATAAATTAATCCGACATTTAATAACTGTATAATCCTTCAGGAGTTTGCTTTATTCCAATAGATGCCGCGGAGCAGTTAAAAGTACAGAAAATGCAGAAGGTTTTTCACAGAGAAAGTGTACATGAGTGTTTTTGACTAATGATTTAGTTAAGGTACCTTAAATTTGCTGCAAACTGCATACTACTTCAAATATATTTTCCTTTATGTTTTTCTTATGATACTATTGCTTAAACCAGAGGTTCCCAACCGGTGGTTCGCGAACCCCCAGGGGTTCGCGAGGTGCAGGAAGGGGGTTCGCGAAAATTTCGGTGCAATGACGGATTTTTCCTAGTTTGGTAAAAAATTATAAAATATTCAATTTGCACACATAGTTACTAATTTTTTTTTTTTTTTTTTTTATTTGAAAACGCGCCAGACTCTTGTATTAAGCTCAAAAAAAAAAAAAATCTTTCAGCGGTTTTATAATCTTGGTTAAAAAGAAATTTTCTCATTTTTTTCGATAGACAACAAAAAGAGATATCCTTCCTTCTTTATTGCGAGGCGCCATGCAGAAACGTTGTAGTATTAAGCTGTGGCGGGGATCACGATGACCTTAAAAAGGCGCCATCGCGTGGAGTCAATCAAACAATATACATAATATATATACGACGAAAAAAATAAAGAATTCTCAAACAATGCATCATAGGGGTATTATTTCTAATCTGGTTGAAATATAACTCGGGAATTTCCGTCGAATTCAGTCATCGAATAGCAGACATGACAGCAAAAGGCTCCAAACTTAAAATTTATTACTGGATTTTACCCATCTGTTCGTTTTCAAAAATATATAACATCAGCTTGCTCATAGTTCTGGGGAAATAGTTGTTAACAGACGTATTTAGAGATACTTTAGACATGCTTGAAAACAAGTGATTTTGTTTGCAATTGGTTTTGCTACGTGAACTTGCTACTCTGTTTGTGAAGTTATAATCGTGTTGGTAATTTTTATGATTCAATAACTTTCTGCTGTTATGGATCGATGGTTGAAAACTGGTAGTTTGGTTGAGCGACAAATGGACAAGCAGTCAATCGATCAACCCTCAACATCAGCAGTAACTTTCGAATCAACACAGGATATTGAAATAGATAGCTGTAATGAACTGCCGCCTCCCCCGACTAAACAGAAAAGTGAACTAGGGGAGAAAAAAGGAAAAAAGCGAAAATATGACAGTGACTATTGTCAAATGGGCTTTTATTTTACTGGAGAAGAGTCTGAACCTAGACCGCTTTGTCTTCTCTGCAACGAAGTTCTAGCGAACAGCAGTTTGAAACCGTCACTTCTGAGAAGACACCTCGAAACAAAGCATCCGACACACAAGGACAAACCTATCGAATATTTTAAAAGAAAATTGGAATATAATAAAAAGTGTAGCGTCTCTACGTTCCTGTTAGAATCCAACGAAAATAGTAAAATGGCCCTTGAAGCTTCATATCGAGTCAGTTATAGAATTGCAAGATCTGGACAGCCACATACAATTGCAGAAAATTTAATTGGACCGTGTGCTAAAGATATTGCTAAGTGTATGCTGGGAGAAAAGTCAGCAAAAAAAATTGACCTGGTTCCGCTATCAAACAACACAGTATCACGCAGAATTACTGATTTGGCAAGTAATGTGGAGAAAGAACTTGTGAATAGAATAAAAGAGAATAATTTTGTGATCCAGCTTGATGAGTCGACTTGTCTATGTTAGGTATATTTTTAACGATACAATTAAAGAAGATGTACTATTTGCAAAACCATTAAAAACCAACACAACTGGAGAAGCAATTTTCGAACTGGTCAACAGTTACTTTGAAGAAAATGGAATAGATTGGTCTTTGTGTGTGGGTGTGTGCACGGATGGTGCAAAATCAATGACAGGAAAATTTGTTGGCTTTGTGGTGCGAGTAAAGAAGATCAACGAGAAAATTGAATGGACTCATTGCTGCATTCATAGACAAGCATTAGCATGTAAGCGTATTCCCGCAGAATTATCCGCTACTTTGAATGATGCGGTAAAAATTGTAAATTTCATAAAATCACGTGCCACAAACTGCCGTCTATTTCACGCGCTTTGTGAGGAATTGAGAAGCCATCATGTTACTTTACTTCTTCACACAGAAGTTAGATGGCTTTCCCGTGGCAAAATTTTGACACGCTTATTTGAATTGAAGTCAGAAGTCCAAGCATTTTTTGTTGATCATCCATTTCACTTGTCCACTTGCATATTCGATCCTCTTTGGATGCAAAGGCTTGCATATTTAGCCGACATCTTTTCAAAATTAAATGAATTAAATCTATCCTTGCAAGGTGCAGTTGTTAATATTTTCGTTGTATATGATAAAATTGAAGCTATGATAAAAAAATTGAATTTCTGGATCCAATGCCTGGAAATGGGTGAGTTTTCTTGTTTCACTTCTCTTAGGAGTTTTCTGAACATCTTGAACTAACTTTTGACGAGTATTTTCCTAATAGGCGTAACGTCCCTCTCTCAAACAACTGGATACGCAATCCTTTTGAAGGAAATCCATGCTTAGAGAACACCCTGACATTACCTGAAAAGGAAATGCTCATCGAGTTATCCTGTGATAATTCATTGAAAACTACCTTTAAAGAGCTCTCGTTAATTGACTTCTGACTCAGTGTAAGAAATGACTATACCGTTTTGTCCAAAAAAGCAGTTCGAATTTTATTACCATTTTGTACAACATATCTGTGCGAGAAAGGATTTTCCTCCTATACTTATCTCAAAGATAAATACCGAAGCAGATTGAATGCAGAGCCTGATTTAAGACTCAAACTGTCAGACATTGAACCAAACTTTCAGTTTCTTTGTTCCGTCAAACAGCCACAAATATCGCATTAAGGATTTTTTCCCCAATTTAAAGTATGCTTAAAAAAATAGTTGGTTTATAAAACTTCTTGTTTATAATTTTTCTTGTAGATGTAGTTTTAACTTTTTATTAATGTTTGCACTTAATGATATTTTACAATTATATTTTTGTTTATTGCAATCAAATGCTGCAAAAAATGGAAAGCAAACATGCTGTTTTTTTATTGTTTCTTACATGTTACTAATTTCAACATCAGGGGGTTCGCGAACTTTTTTGCCTGTTCCAAGGGGTTCGCAAAGAGAAAAAGGTTGGGAACCGCTGGCTTAAACTATATTTTTACGATCCCTGTTACTCATTTCATCTTCAAATAGCCAAATAATTTGATTGCTGAAATACCTCCAACAATATATTTGTAAAGTTTTTAAATCTATTATCTAAATTTTTCAATAAATGAAATATATTCCTTAAATGCTACTTTTTTAACGTATTTAACTGGATTACAGAAATTATTCTAGATTGTCCAGAAGTAAGATAACCCCTTGCGAGTGCTGAACTGTCTGAACAATATGCTTTTCCCCGATGAGTTCTGCATCGCTTAAAAAGCATTTTCAAAAGCCGAGCACCATAAAATGCGTTTTGTCACTGAATTTCGGACTAGCGCAGTTCAAGATTGATATTCCTGTACCCAATCGCAACGTTCTCTCATCATTGGAGGCGTTAATGACTTTTTCGATTGCTGTTCTTGAAAATCCTTCAGATCCAATAAATTTTTGTCGAACTGCCGACAATTTCATGCTTACACCAATAGCTAATGATTCTATGTGAAAAATCTCTACTTTCTTAGCAAGGATGCATTATACTACTTAGTACAAGAAATTCCTCTGATAGAGGTGTGGTCTTTTGCGTTCATATTTACCTCTGTTTTAGATAGTTACAAAATATTTTTGTTGATTAATATACCTAAAATACTAGACTTTTTCCAACTCCAACTTTTGCAACCAAATCCCTCATAGTCATACTGACGAACTGTAAGAACTCTCGTCTTTTCCCTGAGAGGGATATCATGATATCATTTAAATATGCGTCAGAAGCACACAATTAACACAGTGAACCACTTCTAATAGCAATTGAACGGAAAATTTTCGACATGCCATGATCACGTGGTCAAATCCGTTTATATTAGTCAAGAGCAGTAACGCGTTGTAAAAGAAAAAAATGCCGCTGAATCTGGTTGGAGGCAGAAAAAACTGTTTTTTCAATTAATTTGCACAGTAACGTAAATATTGTTAAGAAAATAAATGTTTTCGGAGCAAAGCAGAATAAATATCAGCTTTATTCCAGAATCAGGCAACAATATTTAATTCTCGTTCAGTTTCAAGTTAAAAGTTAAAACAATCTGCTTAAAAGGTTAACTGTTTAGTGCTGCTTATATGAGTGAAATAAGTTTCGATTTTTAACAAAATAGCTTAACTTAATAGGCTTTTGAAATAACTAAGAACTAAGTTTTTAAGTGCCAAGAAAAACAATCTAACTCATTTTCATTCCTTTATATTGAAGGTAAAACCTAAACAAAGAGCAAGCACAAGTTGTAATGTTCGAACATAACGGAAACCTCAAAATAAGTGAAACTAATCATTTAAAAAATAAGTTAAAAACAATGGCTTTTATTTGCTACTTAGTTTTATAGGCTTCCTTTTAAGTCAGCATAGACTGCGAGATCTACAAGGTGGCTGTCCTGTGGGCAATCTTTATTAATTAAAATTGAAAGAGTAAAATATACTATATAAGTAATATTCATTTATGCAATTAAAAGTTTTGTTGTGGCTGTCAAAAATCTTTAAAAATTACAAAAATTTTACTGGTTATGTATCATTGCCGTCACCTGTGATAAACATCGGTGCACTGTGGTTAGAAAGCGTCCGGCGCATTCCAGTCCAGGCGAGCTCCGCTCAACGCCCCAGGTCCAGACGAACTCCACTCAATGCCCGAGGTCCAGGCGAACTCCAGTCAAGTCAACGCCACAGGATCGGCGAACTCCACACAAGTCAACGCTATGAAAAGTGCGAAAACACAATTTGTGAACATTAAATAATTCAGTTTTTGAAAAATACAACCGAAATTCAAAATAATAGAATATCAGAACTGTTTGAACAAAACTTGTCCGAGTCGAGAAAAATGAACGCATGCAAATTAAGAAAACTATATCTCGTTATTCATGAATGGGTAAATCAATTGAAACAACTTTTCATGTATTATTTTAACAATTGATGTATCACTAACACATTGGAAAAGAGATTTTTCATATGAGTAAAAAAAATAGAATAATTTATTCATTCAATGTGAATTTTAAAAGGTAGCGAAAATATTTGCATACCTGTTACCCTTACGTTTGTCACAAGTACGGAGGTTGGAGCCCGGATAGTTTTACGTTCTTTTAAAGGTCTTTTATTGCTCAAAATAGTCTTCGATACCATAAATAGGGAAATAACAAAGTTACATATTATATCATTTCTTTAAGTTAGAAAACAAAAACGGTCTATCTAAAGTTAAATGAACGTTTTTCAATCTCTGGTATGTAAGATTTTAAAGGAAAATAGAAGGAATGACCATCTAAATAGTAACCGAAGTGAACGAGGTAGAAAAATTGTAACACCTGGCAGGGATGAACTCAAATTAAAGTAAAATGTCCAAAATAATCGTTGAAAATGCATCTTACGTCCATAAGTGTTGGACAGAATGTATAGTTACTGTTTCTTATCCACGGCAGCTACACTAGAACGGTTGCATAAACTGCAGTTGAAATTGCGGATCTACGAAGGCCAAAGATAAACATGAAGCGGAAACGTGCACAACTCTATGGAGCAAAGAGAAGCTCTAACAGGGGCAACAAGGTTGGAAAAGTATTTTATTCAGTGATAAATCATTTTTTTTTACTTTTTGAAATATCTGTGAACAAAAAAGGGGTTTGGGTTTGACAATTTAAAAAAAAAAAAATGCGTCTGAGAAATCTTGTTCAATACGTTCTCACCATTTTGACACATCCTTCTTGATTTGTGTGTGCATGAGAGCTGCTGGAATCGGGAAATTATATATATCTTAAAACAATGCGCGACTTCCGCTGTTTATCAATAATATTGCATGATGCTTCATCTGAGGCACAGTAGTTACAAATTTAGTGACACATTTTATCTTTCAGCAAGTGTCACATCTCTAAAACGACTCAGATTTTAAACAGAAAGAGGAATTTCAGTTTTGAACTGATCCTGCAACTCTACCAATCTCAATACGATCAAGAATTTGTGGTATCGTCAAATCTAAATTGGTTCATGACCTGGTGCCCGCCAACAAAGTTCAGCTCGATGCAGTATTTAAGAGAGTACGGAAGCAGTGTCAGAAGCGATTAATGTAAACATGTCATAGAATCCGTGTGAGAAAGGGTTAAAGCATTAAATCCAGCAAAAAAGGACGCATTCTAGTATTGATATAGTTTCTTTTGAAAATGTTTTTCCCCCTTTAATTTGAAAATTCTAATTTTTTGACTCGATGTAAATCTTCATCACTGTAAACTTTAGTATTATTTTGTCTGAGATTATTTTTAATTGGGTATATTTGAAATGAAGTGCACACTTTAAGGTTTAAGAAAGGTGGCACGTTCATTTTAATACCCAATTTGCACTTATATTTGGTCAGAATAAACTTTTTTCCAAAACGTGGAAAGTATTCTATTATTTTGAATGGTCTATACATTTAAAAAATAGCAGAAGGAAAATACGAGACATGCACCCATGGGGGAAAAAAGGGATATTCAACTAAAACTTGACCACGGAGAGAAGGCGGATGATCTTAAAGCAGAAACAATTTGTTGCATTAGTAGTAAGTTGTTATTTTATAATAGAATGGATAAGCGAGATAGCCAGAAAGCACCGATTAGTCACAGATTAATTCTTATTTCAAATGATACAAAATGTTTTTGCTTCAAGGTCATCCGCCATCTTTACGTGGTTAAGCTTTGGAGCATGTAACTAATTTAAATATTTCAATGCGAGGGATTTATTTTTTGTAACGGAGTCTCATATTTCAATATGATTCTATTAATTATTTATTCTGCTGATGCAGCATGAAACAGAAACGCTTATGAGCTGATGCTTGAAGTTACCTTATGTTTGACATTCTGATAGCCGATTTAAAGAGAAAGACATCGACATGAATGGTTAAAAAGGGGGAGGGGTGGATATAAAACGTGTAAAGAAAACGAAAACTAGAGTTTTACTTACTACCTTTTATTTTGAACTGCTCCTTTAGCACTACGTTAAAACTTTTTCTGCAATCACAACGAGAACAGTTTTCTTTTAAAGCAAAAAATGTCCTCATAGTTAAAGAAGCTATACTTCGGAGAGTGAACTTTTTTCAAAATAATATTTTCAAATTTCAGTCATCCGACAAACAACCGTGGAAGAAAGAAATATCAAATCAAACAGAAACTGCAAACAGACTAATATATATGTTGTAAAACAATGAATTAATATTCGTTAACAATAGGAGATTTTGAGTTTTACTGAGAAACCGACTTGCGAGTTGACCAGATTTAAGCAAATTCATTTGTCCCCATAGGGGTGACAGAAGCCGATTAGTGTTGCGATATTAATTGTTGGCGTTGTGTCAATTTAAAAATTTCTTTTCCAAACGAAATAAAATAAAAATAAGCTTCATCAAGGTCAATCTTTAAGTTATTAGATTCAAAGTCAGACTAGGGTTTCCAGACCCCCGCCGATTTTAGTCCCGAGTGATTTTGGGATCGTAAAAAGCTAATCCCGTGGGGTTGACTTGATTCTTCGAAAAACAGAAAAAGTTATGCTTTTAAGGAAGGACTTCTTTTGTTACTTTAATTAGTATGTAGTTTATTTTTAAATTTCGTACAAAATTTGAAGAGCACTACAATGTCAAATTCCATTTAGTAATTACTGTTTGATACGCAAAAGTGCGCCTTAAAAAGGTCCAATGCATCTTAACAAAACATCGCTAGTACAGGATGAGAAAGGATTTTTGTTAAAAAAAAAAATAATGCGCTTGACGAAAACACGTGCTGTGGCTTCACTTCTGCAAAAGATTTCCATCATCTGAAATAGATTTTTCTACTCTTATATCTGTTCCCCTCCCCCAAGAACGGCAAATTTCGGATAAAAACGATGGCAATGTATGTTTTCTGTATACAATATAACTTTCATTAAAAATATTGTTTCAAAAATGTTGGTCATTGAGTCAGTGAATCATTTGGTTCATTATTGCTAGGGGTGAGAGCTACTTGGTTTCACCAAGTCGTAGGCTCAGTAAAAGCTTTCGGATAAATTCACTTATTTTACCTCTCACTTTAAAGAGACTTTTAAAAACTTAGCAGATTAACTTACTACACTGTCATGCGAGTCATCCTATGTTACATCTAAGCTTCCGGGGCCTCTTTTAGTGTCGTGCCAAAAATATAAGGAATGTCAGGTTTTACATTGCTTTCTTTGCAGAGAAAAATATTGTGCACTTTCAGTTATAAAGGTTTTGAGTGCATTCCTTAAGCTTACAAAAGTTCTCCAACATTGCATTGAGGCTACCCTTTTAACCTTATAAAAGTTGGAAGGAAATGTTCGAGACTTCCCACTGTATGACGAATTCTCCTCGAACTGATGCTGTGGCTGTTTGCAGAATTTTCAACAGGACACGATTATCTAAATGCGTATTTGTACCGATTTATCCTGATTTATTCTCCAAACTCTAGGCAAGCCATGGACGCTGAACATTTGGACGATTGCTTCGCACTAATTTCAGATGTTCAGCAACACATCTGCAATGACCTCTTGGTCGGTTGACCCGGAGAATTAGAAATTAGTAAAATTGCTTTTTGTATATTTTGGGCATTGGTTCATTTTTATTTAGGTACATTCGGGGGGGGGGGGGGGGGTCAATTCAGTAGAGAGAAAATGCAATAGAAAAAAAACATTTTTTTTTACATTTCGACATTATACTGTAAGTTGTCAGGAGTACGAAACATTACCTATTATAAACGTTTCTTTCTCTGGGACTTTTAGGTAATTTATTTAATATTTTAATTTAGAGCGAATAAAATTTAGCTAAATGATTTACTTAATCCTTACAACAGTTCGTAGTGTTATCGGGCATGTTGAGACGATATCAAAATATCCGAAAACTCGAATAGTTACAACAAAGAGTACTAAAAAAGAAACGTTAAGCTCACAATGGAAACATATCAATGAAAGTAAATTCTAATGCCTACTGCCTCAAACGATTAATCTTATCTTTAGTTCCAATTTTATTCAAATTTAAGCAATGTTATTATATAAATAATCAGTTTTTTTGACATAAACAGTGCGAATTTTACCCCACTGTTCAAAGTCTTACAAAACATTCTCAAGTCAACGTTAACAAAATATTCTAACTCACCCAAACCAGAGAATGCGAGATTGAATAAAGCAAAGTAGACAATCAGTTAAATTAAAAATGCAGCTTAATAAGATGTTCATCGTAATCCTTAGAAGACTTACTTCACAGAACTTTCAAAATCGGTTACAAACCTGTTATTTATGTGCCCTTGCCACATAATAGAGCATCAAGCGAGCTCCCTCGGCACATAACAGAGCGCACCCTTTTCAGAGTCCTGGGTGTGGCTTCAAACTGCGAAATGAGTGAAAACACAACTTATGAACATTTAATAATTCAATTCTAAAAAAAAAAAAACTCAAAATTTAGCAGAAGAAATACCAAAATTCAGAAGAAACCCATCCATTTAAATACCATCCATAATTTGCTTAGAAATAGAAGACATACCTCCCCAAAAGTCATTTCAACAAGAGTGTGTAGTTAATCAAAATATTTCTTTGTCATGGGGGATAGGGGGGGGGGGGTCATTTATTGTAACTATGTCACATATTTCAATTAGATTCTTTTTACTTCTTGGGAATCGCCGATTTTCATTTAGTTTTTATTATACGAAGTATTTCAAATTGAATTGCTTTATCTTTGTGTAGGAAGATTTTTACTAGATTGCCCTTCCTAATCAATGGAATCGATTCTCTAGAAATAAATATTACATCAATCATTAAGGAATCCATCAATGAATTTATTGATAAAACGCCTCTCCGGTTTGAGTCCAATCTAGCTGCCCCATGTGAGGATTTTATATTCTAACTAAACTGTATAATTTTGAATATTCCGCTCCCCCTTTTTTTGCAAATCCATTCGACCATTAACTGCTCCTGCATTTTTTAAGACTAAGAATTTTTATTTATTTTGTAATTTTACTTTTCAAAAGTATATCATCTACAGAAGAGTTGAGCTTTCTTGCTTACAAGGGAGTGCCCCAAACTTCAGAATTTACACAGATACATCACCACGAACTACGTTTTTCTGTAATTATCACTCGCCAACGGGGGAAAATGCAGCAATGAAAGCAGTAATCTTATTCGGAAAATACTCCGGTTTGACATCCTGAATTTACCAAACCCATGCATTCTTCGGTTGCTCGCTGTAATTTTCGTATTGAACCTTTAAAGCTTTCTTTTTAAATTCATCACAGAATAAACTCTGTATGAAAAATGAGCAAAGTTTCTAATTTGTAAATAATTCACTTTTTTTCCTTCATTTGTCCGCATTAATTTAAGGGTATTTATAAACCGAGGGTAATTCGGTGAATGAAATCCTCTTAGTTTAGCAATCGATCCTCCCTTTTATGGACTGAATATTGCTTTAGCAAAATGAGGGGTTCCTTTCAGACATTAGCAATCAGATATAAAGTCATAAATAAAAATTATATGTTTCTAAAGATTGAGCGCAACATTTAATTTTCGCCACCACTTACGCGCAATAGTACATGTATCAGATGTTTAAATGCTTCTCTGAGCAGCCGATGTGCGGCTACTGCTGAATAGTATAATTACAAAAACGACCAAAAATAATTTTCATAACAAGTTTAGTAGTGCCCGTGATCACCAGTAAAATCAATTTTATCGCAAACAATGATTTATGGAAGCTAAATGCTTTTACCTGGTGGCATTGCATAACAATAAATGAGAGCAAATACATCTACTGGAATAAAAGTATGTTTTAAGGAAGTAAGTCACCATGTATTGTATCGACGGCTTCTGCTGTAAATCAGCTGAATTTCATTATATACGACTTTTTTAGATTCAATAAAACGCTTTAGGCTTATTCCAAGTTGTGAAGTTGACAGATGTTAAGGCAGCGAGTTTTTCCATTTGAGAACATTCAAACTGAATCGTTTTCTGCACTGATGCCGCTTTAAATTGCCATGTCGAGAAAAAAAAACGCTTATGTTGGGAGATATATTAGCTGATTTACAGCCAAAGCAATCAATAGAGTGAATTAAAACGGATTTTGGTTCTTAAACACCAAAAGAATATTGATTATTCGAAATTACTTACTAGATTTAATTGCTCCAGTCCAATTATCCATTATACCTTAACACTAAGGCAGTGTTATGGCTATTTACATGTTAAAAAAAGGAAACTCTCCTTTTAATACACCAATGCAAATTTGAAAAATAAGAAAATATTTACAAATAGTTATTTACAAAACCATGAGGAAATCCAATCCTGAAAAAAGAAACATCTAATTAGTTAAATAGCAATTGCAAATCTCATTTTGAATACATGTGTAAAACTATTAAGTAATATTCGTATACAAATAACAAATTTAAACTATATTTAATTAAATCTGGCTCTGAACTGACTTCTAACAGTTTTAGGTTTAAAAATGCCGCTTGCTCCAACAGAGATGAGGGATACGCATTTAAGTTGCGATAACAATGTTGGCGTTGTGTCAATCTAAGAATTGATCCTCTTTCCACTCGAATATTAACGGGCGCTGCCAAGGTCAACCTTCAAGTTACTAGAATCAAACTAGATTAACCTTTTGAACTGAACCTTTCTACTTCAAGGAACATCCGTCTCAGAGACTAATAACCATTACATATTTGGCTTATTGACATATTACTAATTTTCGGATTGATTCGATACACATAAAACGCAATAGAGAACACATTCTTTACTTTTCGACATCATGCTTGCAGCTTTCAGGAGCACGAAACATATCTGTACCGGCAACTGCTTACTATATGCCAACTTAAAAGATTGAGACCGCCAAATGATTAATCAAGTGGTTCCTCCTGTACTTGCAGTGTGACACTTGGAGCCCTATCGAGCCAATGCTCTTGCAGCTAAAATATTCCACTCAGAGAAGGGTACTAAACTGCGTTACTGTTTTTGCAGCAAAAATGTTTTGCTCCTTAATTTTCAGGAAACTTTATTTTTAAGTGCAGCTCATTTTGATCATTTTAGACAAAAGTCTTTATTAGAGTATTGCAAGAGTAATTTTATAAGTTATGCTCAGACTCTGTAAAACTGGGAAAATTTGAATAAATTCAGAAAAAGAGTGCTAAATATGATGCCCACAGTTCGCAACAGAAGCATAGCAAGCAAATTACTTTTGACTCACTACTGCATCAAATGATTATACCATTATTTCCTTAACGTGATAATATTGTTTAGCTTTGGATAAAAATTGAATTACACAAATCAAACTTTTCTAACTTCATGAACAGTATAATTATTTTATCCTGTCTTCCACCAGTCCTGATAATCCATCTCTCAATTCAGTCTTATCAAAACAAATACCCAAACTCGCGCAAATTAGAATTTTCACGATCGACTAATGACTAATCAGGCAGTAAGTACGTACACTAACATTGCTGCACATGAATACCTATATCAGAACTCGGAAAACTTATTTCAAGGAATTTGCCATAAAAGTTACGGAAATAGGGATAAATGACTAGTTATGGACACTCGGCAAGTAATGGGCAGGTTCGTCTTGTATTGTCAATACCAAGTTTAAAATTTATATTTCCCTACCATCAATATAGTTTCAAAATATTCTTTCAAGAAAACGGCAAAAAAATTTTAAACGGAAGTTTTATCTCTATTTTTAGCCTTTCATCTTTTTCAATCGTTCAATAAAATGAGTACCAAGCTAGGTTGGGAACTAAACCCTGGGGGCTCCGCTTATGGCTGATCACCCAACCGGAACATCTGCCTAGCACCTTAGAGATCTATGTCAGGAAAACTGAGATGGGCACAGTAGGCCTTGCTCCCCATGGGCTGTTGTGTCACTCTGTTTTTTTTTTTTTAATCTATGTTTGGGGGGAAATGTTCAAGAAAGGGTAAAAATGCAATTTTCCTTTCATATAAGTTTCTTAAATGAAGTTTTTCCTTAAGGGTCTGATATTGCTGTTGATTATTTGACCGCAGTTTTATTGGTATGTACACACTCCTCAGCTTTATTTCAACCACATAGGTATATTTTTGAAATTAGGATATTTATGTTCATTATAAACTCATGTTCCTATAACTAGTAGGTCAAATTAAGTACAGTATTGTGCATAAATGACCATTTATTTTTTCGCCGCTCTTACAAAAAATTATTTTGAATTTATGATAAAACATAAGCTGTATTCGGCTGACGATAACGAAAAAAATCAGCAGAAGAAGTTCTATGCATTTTACTTCTTTTTACTCTTTTTATTCAGATGAATCTTTCAAAGAGTATTTTTCACTTATCGATTTCGTAATTTTAGTGTTGCTCGAATATGCAAGTTAAAATTCTTATATTATAATAAAAAATAGCGTTTCAATGTGCTTAAATACTTGATTTTGCATAACTTTTGAAAACCGCAGAATTTAACTCGCTTGACCATTAATAGTGATTAATATGACCATAACAAAGCGACTGAGATCATAAGATTACAGCTATAAAATTGCAATTTTTATGTTCTAATAATGTGAGATTTGTTTTTTCCCCCATAAACTAGAATCACAACATCAGTTGAAAAACAGTCCAAATTTTGAAAAATGATTCAACCATGTCCATAATTACAGTCACTTCGCATACTTCAAAAAAGTAAAAATAACTAAAAAGTCTAAACACGACGGATCTGAATCAATTTTGAATTTCATTCAAGAAAAATATCATGTCTAACTAATAATACCTTTAGTGTTTCATTACTATGCAATGATAGCGTTTTCATTTGAGTTGCAATCTAGGTTTTTTTCTCTATGCGAGTTTCACGTTGAGAAGGTGTTATTTTAAGCGCGTCCTGCTGGTCCTCGTAGTCAATATGTCTTTCCACTGGGAAAATTAAATAGCGATACCGGGTTTTTGTTTATCTTTTAACCAAAAAGAGTCTTATTGCGTAAACCGACATTTATGATCTTTTTAGTTGATCGTGGGTGATCTAACTTAAGCTTCACTCCTTTGAACTTGTTTGTTCCTTTGAACTAAATTATGGCTCAGAAACTAATTTTTTTTTCTCAGTCAGAAAGATGTTTCTCATTTTTTATATTGTATGCACTTTTACATACGAAACTAATTGCTTAAAAGCATTGGTGGCAATAATGCACGTAAGCTGAGAAGTATCTACATATAGAGCGACAACTAGTTCTGAAAGTACGCAGCATACATTTGTTATCAGTTACGAACAGCGTGCCAATATGTTAACAGCTATGTGTAATTTATACTTTCAAGTAAAACTTCAGAACTAGTTTCAAAAGTAGTATCAAGTATGAAATTAACTCTTAGAGCAGCTTTAAGTAAAATAACTACTTCAGCTGTAACTAATGAGGAAAAGGGCTGATACAAGGAATAATATTTTCAAAACTACAAATAAAAATCCGTTTTTCAAAACCTGTCAAGAGAACTTTAAACCAGTAGTATCCTAGATGAATCCATTAGTTCAAACCCAAGTGCGCAGTCACATTTTTAATTTCCATATCTTATGAGGAGTAATTTTAGTTGTTACATTTATGACTGCTAATTTTTACTCAAGCTCATTTCAAGCTTCGATTTAAATATTTCGTGAATTGATATAAATGTTACGCATAGACAAGACATGATTTATCTTCGGCTCTATGTGTGAGCTCAGAGTAAGACCTAAAGCAATAAATGCATAATGCTTACGGTATTTTTCCGACAATATTAGTACAAAACCCAAGCATGGTGTCGAGAATAAATTACCCGCAATTTGTGAGACTTTTTTTTTTTGTAAAGGAGGTGCGCTGTAAATCGCCAATTAATTTTTCAATAGCGTATGGGTAGTAACCATATCTACTTTAATCTTAAAATCTCTAGTTAGCAAGTCACAATCGGGGCATGTATTTAACCAATGTGTTTTCCTTACGAAACAGTGACAAGGAAATGAATGAAAGCTTACCTTGGAAAAAAAACCTTTGTTTTTCTCCTTTTTCTTGGAAAGCCCTCCTTATCCGAGCCTCCCTAGAAATAAAAATATTTATTACCGCTATTGTTTAAGCAAAATGGAGAAATAGAGCGGAGCGTCTCAGACTTCTGAAGGGCTGTTTCAAATGCGTTATTATTTACTAAGAAAATTGTCTTAATCATCAGTTCGACTTTATTTAAAGTATGCTTTCCGAAAGCGAATGCATGAGTCACTAAAAGACAACAGAAAACGCTTTTACTTTGCCCAAGGAATTTCAAGAGTTTCGTTGATTTTTCAAGGATCCCATCTTCAGATACTGACTTGATGACCATGGGATCACCTGGGAAGTATACCTTTCAAACGAGAAAAAAAAAAGAATTTTCCAAATTGGTCTATGCGTGTTCAAGTTATCGGAGAGATACATAGATTCCGACGAACTGAGAACGTAATTCGTTGAAGTCGATTAAAAAGAGAAACTCTGAATGCGCATAAAATTTTATACATTTGGCACTAAAAACTATTTTTCCTTGACTTGCTAAAATTTTCTAAACTAAAATTTCCGTGGCACTATAAACTAACCCTTGTTCCTCTCTAGGATTTATTTGTGTGCTAATTTAATTAGAACCATTTAAATCTTAAATGTTTCCTTAGCTAATTTACATTTCACAATAATACGTGTCACGTAACTCTTAATAAAAGTCACATTTATCTTTATTTGGCCCGTTATAGATCAACACCACTCTAGAAACATAGTATCTATCTACTGTGATGTTCCATATATAATAAAGATCAAAACACTACTAGAGCAATAACAAATCCTGATTTGCTTCAGAGGATCATTTATTCAAAATTTTAGATATGACAAATAATGATTAATACATTTGGGATATTTAGGGGGTGCACAAAGGCACAACACCCCCTAAATATCGAGAAGACCACCAAAAGCTGCACACGTATACTTATAATCCACTTTCAAAGTTGGTTAATAAGAGAGCTCAGCATATAAAGCAGTGCTGAATTCAACTAATAGCGCTCTGTAATTTCCCTTTTCGCCGTTTTGCCAAAACGGTGCTGCTAAACCTCAAAACTTTGGAAATTATACAGAGCAAACAAAACATTTTGGAAGGCATAAAATTCTCGAGACCTACTTTCATATATAAAAAAATCAAGGAAGTCAAAAAATGACACCGCCTAAATTTCTTCTCCTATTGTATGAATTTTAAAACTTGTGTTTCTTAATTTAGGACGCATTAACTCCAATTAATGGAACAGAAGAAGTTTCTGAGCTTCTGGTTTAAAGTAGCTGTCAAATTTTAAATCCACCTCACTGTAATTTTTTATTTTAAAAAACGGCTGGTATTTCTTATTTTCTTTAAAATAAAGGAATTCGTGGAATTTATGTATTGAAATCCGTTACAAACATTAATTAGTACATAAGATTAAAAAAAAATTATATCACTTTGTTTTTTAACAACAGAAAGCAGTAATAGAATGGCAACAAGATTCAGCAACGGATACAACTTTGCGATTTTCCCAAAATTACTAAACAAAATTACAGAAAACTAAGGTTAATAACTAAATTATGCCTTAATTTTTTCTTGGTGTCTCTAATAAAGTCATAGTGCTCAAAGATGTCATTTAGAAGGAAATGAAACCACATTAAGTTCTTCGCTGAGATCTTGGTGAGCATTTTGCTTACCGAGTGCCGCAGAAAGGAAGTCAAAATACACTTACAGCGATTTGAGAATAAAACCACAAAGAGGCTATGTTAGTCTTTTACGGAAACGCTTTTAACTTCTACAAGCTAACATAGCTATTTTCTTTTACTATAATTTGCAATTGAGACCCAGTTATATAGAAGCAATCCGAACTGAAAGCTGAGAATTTAAATTGTGGCTCGCGATTGCGTTCATTAATAATGCATCCCCAAAAGGTTATTCAAATTTATGGTGCCTTCGTAGACTGCTCAGACCGTAAACAGCGAATTTACAAGAAATTGTATTTTGAGATTTATTTAGGACAAACAAGAACAATATATAATATTGGGGCAAAAGTACATAAATTTTTAGGAAGGAATTAAAAATTGGTTATGTTTTATTAAAGGAGTTACTTAAGTTACATATTCTTGAAGGTATAAGCCCCTGATTCTACAGACTTCAAAATTTCTAATTGGATCACGAGTACAAAATGCATACGAGTATGTTCACAAAAACAACTTACGTCTTGGCTTTTTCTCCTCATTGATGCTGGAGATTTTACAGGAGTTTTTGCCGGCGACTTCTCCGCTTTTTCTTGCAGCCTAGGTGATCTGCGTGGAGTAGCAGAACCACCTGCTGGAGAGAAAAAAAGACATGAGATTTATTAAATTAGGAAACTGTAGATATGAATGAAATTGATTTCAGGACTGCAAACTTAATTCAAGTCTTTACCGTAGTGATTAAAATGTTCATATTATTCCAAAACTTATATTGAATGCTCAGAAGTCACTGAAACAATGTCTCTTAATTTCAACGTAAAATATGACTATTCTGAGGTTTATTTGCTCATTTAAGTATTTTACGGTCCCTTTTAATTGTTATTTAATTCGCTTTCTCCCCTCTGTATCCACATAAGCAATGTTATCGCCAATTATAGTTAACCTATCAAATGTCAGTCACAGAAGTTGGTTTCCACGCGTGGGCATTGAGGTGTCAAAAAAACTTTACTTACTTATCCGCAAGTCAATTTTTCAAGTCGCACACCCTCTAATCTTTTTCCTTTTAGGTCAAGACAGTTATAAAAAATGCTCGATATAATTTGAACAACGGCAACCCGTGTCTGAAAGTGTGAACCACCCCTGGGTAATAGGCCTTTTTTTTGATAAAACGTTGCCCCTATAGCCCCAAATTTACCAAAAAAATATTATTCTATCAGAAGGCCTAAAATGTTATTGTTTTTCAAAAATTTATATTTTCGATTTATCTTTAAAAAAATTACCTTATAGGTTTCAATAAAATATCAAGTTCAAAAATAATTAGGGAACTCATTTTCAAATTAAGACTTCTAAATGAATTATAAAAGAATAATTTATTTCAAATGAAATATTTAACTTAAACGTAAAAAACCCATATTTTGAGGACATTGTGGGAGACTTGAATACTGCAGGAAAGCAAAAATTTATATTTAAAGCTTATTACTGACTTTACTGTTTATATTTTTCAGTTGGATAACTTTTTAAAATTTACCTTACATGAAAAAAATCAGATTTTTGAAGAAAGTTACAAATTTAGGGTTTCTGCTGGACAGCTAAATATTTTTTAATTTGGATGAATATGTCTGTGAAACATATATTTGGCTATTGGGGCAATGTTTTAACTACACACGATTTCGAACTTCCGGGAAAAAATCGATTCGACCAAGTACAGAGTACTAATTTACACTTTCAGGCGCAAGTCGGCACAGGATGCCATTGTTTAAATTATATGAAACGTTTTTTGAAATTTTTTTGACCTTAAAGGAAAAAAATAAGAGGGAGTACGACTTGAAAAATCGATTTTTTTAACACCTTGGGAACATCCACTCTGAAACTATCGCCCAACTGCAAAAGTTAAGTGCTGCTGTGTTTTCGTGCGCCGTCTACTTTGAAAGTACAAGACTATTATTTGTTAGAAAGTCTCCCGTCAAGGTATGCCGGGTGAAAATTGCTTCTACTCTTCATTTCAACGAAGCAATTGCCTTTTATTTGGCGATGCATTGATAGTTGAAATTTTAACCTGAAATCGAGTGGATTAATCCTGAACACCAGTAGATAGCGTTAATAGTTGACCACTTTTTCGTTTCTTCTCTCCCAAACTTACCAATAAAATGTAAGAGTGAAGGCTTTCACGGCCGGTGTCAATATTATGAAAGGATTCCGGGCTGTTGTGCCGTGGTCTGAGTGTATATTCTCCAAACGTTTCGGCTGCATCTGCGGCAGCCATCCTCAGTGGTTCCGAGTTCGTAACTTCCAGGGAAGAGACTTCTTGGCAACTGATGCAAGTGTCGAAGTGCTGTCAACATTTATAGGGCACGGGTCCTCTTGGTTCTGGACTGGGATTGGCTGGTGAACGTCTGTCTTCATCGCTTCCTGATTGGAGCTTAGGCTCTCCTTTTCCTGCTCGGGGATTGGCTGCTGGGGATTCAGCTGAAGGTCCGTCCTTGTTTCTGATTGGCTGGAGGTTCTTGTTGTTTTGATCCTTTTCAGTATGGGATGCCAGAGCTTGTTTATCTTTATTCCTTCTTCTTTTTTGTTGAAATTATTTGGATGTTTGAATATCTCGATGGCTTCTCTGTTCAATCTCGCATAATAATGGCAAGTCCTTGAAAGTATTTTTGTCTCTGAATTTGATGTCATGGTTCCCCTCACTAAAAGTGTGTTCTGCGACTGCTGACTTCTGAGTGTGGCTTAGTCGGCAATTTCTTTGATGTGCTTTGATTCTAGTGTTGATGCTTCTCTTAGTAGTTCCAATATAGGTAGATCCGCAGGAACAGGGAATCTTGTAAACACCTGCGGCGGACAAGGGATCTCTTGCATCTCTCACAGATCGTAATAAGTCGCTGGTTCGGTGGGTGGGTTTGAAAACAGTCTTGATATTGTGGCGTCGCAGAAGTCTTTCGATTCTATCAGTGACGTCCTCAACGTAGGGGAGGTAGGCTGTGGACTTGATCGGAAATGAAAAGTGAGGGATCATGAAATTTTCCACCTCACAAATGTTTTCCAAGCCAACGGTTTTTCAAAGCAAGAAATCAAAAGAGCCTTCCACCCCAAAATAAAAAAACAGCCACTTAAAGAAGATCCTTTTACATAGAGATTCCTTCTACATAGCAAACGAATGTATTGTAGTTTCAAAAAAAGAAAAAAAACTACGTTAAATTTCTGCAAATCTACGAGTAAATATGGAATAGTTCAAATATATTGCTATATCGGTCAGAAATACTACGAAAAAAGGAATTTTTAAAAATTTACTTAACAGGAAACTTGTTCAGTTCAACCGTCGCTGAATAGAATGCACATTTTGTCAGAAGTCGGGCGGATTTTACATTTGAAATATTCTCTACTTATTCGAACCCAGTCAGTTACAAAATTTCATTAGATTATGTTCGGTCGAGGAAAAAAAATCCTTTTGTGTCGAAAAAATATCAAACACGAATATGGTAGTTTGGGTGGAATAATTTAGAACTAAAGTAATGCGGGTGTGACTTTAGAAATAGTGTTTGAAAAGTAAGGGAAAGGGCATACCTTGGGAGCCCGAGCTGACTTTTGGTGCCGATATCACTGCTAGACCCGAAGCCGATGTGCTGCTGACCGATGGAGTGGAATCCGTGAACGACAGCACGGCAGACCCACTGGTCGAGAGCATCGGTGCAGCTACTAAGGTGGTGGTGGAAGCGGGTGCCACAAACGATGAGCAGGCAGGTGGCGTCGAATCTGTATCAGATGGAACGGGGGAGCCACTTGAGGGAAGGACTGCTGCAGTCGCTGCGGGAGTTGCGTCGTCTTTCGGCGTCGAGTCTGTGTCTGATGGTGCCACGGACTCCCCCGACACCGATGGATCCCCCAAATGTAGTCGCCTCCTGGTGGCATCGATGTTGGCCTCTCCAGGAGGAGTCGGATCTACGTATGGAGCTGACTCAACGACTTCCTCCCTTGAGACTGGAATGCGTTCCATCAAATTTCGAAGATTCGATGCTGCAGCTTCCATCTGAGCTTTTGTTGCCTGCCCATCTGAGGTGGCCTGAACAAGCTCCACTTTCGCCTCTCTCGCTTCAGTAGTGGCCGCTCGAACTTCTGTAGTCACCACTTGGGCTTCATTTGTGGCCTCCCTCAATTGATTTAACCGCTCGTCGCTCTTTCGACGAGCGGCGGCCCTGGCCCTCTGCCTCCTGTTTCTGATGTTGACCACGTCAGGGTCAACTCTAGGTGGGGGTTGAGGCGCTTCGTAGGCTTCCGGATCTGTCGGAGTAAACTTATTTTATCGCAACAAGTTATAACTAAATACAGAAACTTTTTAAAAAATGAAAACTATCTTTGTGCTCACTTACAATAAGAAGGAATTGCTTGTGCATTTAAGATTTGTGCATTATGAAGACATTTGTCAAAAAATAAATACTTAAAAAGTCAACACCCTTTACAAAGTAGGGGAACATAGGGCAGAGTGAAATAGCAGAGGGCAAAGTGAAATGGTGAAAGATTTAATTTGCTTTTAGCTTCACCTATATAGTATGACTAGCAGTTCCTGCACGGCGATGCCCGTGCTAAGAAGGTAAAGGAAGTCCGTTGAACAAAAAAATACCCGCCCCCCCCCCCCCCTTTCTGATGTGAAATGATCATTTTTCTTTAAAATGCGCACACACTTTTTCAAAAGATCTATAAAAGTATCTTTGGAATTTCAAACTATACACCAAAACACGTAAAAATATTAACAGTAGCTCTAAAACTCAAAATAATCCTTCATCTACATAGTTCATCGCTTCACGCGCCAAGCAACCACGCTACCGTAACAGTTTCCTTTAGCGAGTGAAGTGGTTTTCCCCCCTGCAATTTAAAGTGTTTTGCCAAATAAGCAATGATATAAGAACGTTATAAAGAACAATCGCAATTGAAAACAAACGCGTTCAAACAAACTCTACAGCTTGATATTTTTAGTATAGATTTTAACAAAATGAGTATTCCAGTAAAGAAAAAAAAATACCGTCAAAGATTAAAGCATTTGGTAATACAGGCAGTTCTAAAAAATTGATAATCTTATTGTAATATTTTGTTGTTGGTCAAAATTTATTTGTTACTGTCAAATGATAAAGTTCTTGTTATTAACATTTTAAATATTGATACCCCTTAATATTCAATGCAATATACATTTAGTTGATATGAAGCTTATTTGTACTTTAAATAAATTTTACAATTAGTTAAGTGCATGCAGAGAAAAGTGAAATAGTTTGCTTCATTTACTCATTCAATCATTAATATAAATCACTGTTTTTATTAATTAATTAATTCATTTACATTCCTTCATTTAGTAATTCACTTATTTTCTTCTGTATTCATCGTTTTACTCGCTCATTTATTTTTCTTCATATATTGATTTATTCATTCAATTATACTGTCTCATTGTTTTTTCATTTATTTTTTCAACCTTTTTTTTACTGACTCTTCTGATCAAAAATGAGTTTCATAATCTAACTGAAAATATTTCATTAGAAAAATATATCGCATTTCACTTTGCCCCTTGAAAAAAAAAATCACTTTTTTTATACTCAAATTTACTTCCAACAATAAAAAACGCAAGTATTATTATAAAATACAATCTTCTTTATTTATGCACTGAAATGTTCAAAACGAATTTCCGATTTGCTCATTTTGAATAAACTCATCTTAACCATTTCACTTAGCCCCAAACTCCCCTATTTTCTTTTTGGAAGTGCATTTTTAACATGCAGTAGAACTTTCCTAGATCGTTGTCCTTTATTTGGACCAAAAAAAAAAAGATAATACATGAGCAAATAAACTTGATCCGGCTGCGTTATATAGGGCGGTCTGCACTTGCAGAATTTTCAACCACTTTACTGTGCGCGGGATAGTTTGACCCGAATAATATGCAATGTTTTCATTACAATATTCAGTGTATCTACAAATGTAGATATTTTTTTCAATAACTTGATAAAACAAAGCTTTACCACATTTCACTTACACATATTTCATATATACAAAAGTTTGAAGCATAAAAATGGGATTCAATAGATGTGATGACCACAAGCAATTAATAAAATTTTCAAGAGATATCCAAGAGGAAAAAGAGAAATGAACAATTATAACTATGTAAAGAAATTCCTCACGTCTTTTTTTCGAATACTAATACGTAGGGATCCTATCAGCAGCGTCACTTGGGTTAGGGTGTAGAAAATGTTCATCTTATGTGCGCACAAGAACAGGTTGGAATTTTGGGGAAACGCAATTGCCTGTTTTGCAAGGAAATCAGCAATGTCATTTCCCAGGCAGTCAGAATGACCTTTAATCCATGAAATAGTAGAGTTGTGATGGATAAGGGATACAAGGTCTTGTGTTAATTTTGATTGAATGGATTTTCGCTTAAATTTCAGGAGGGAAAATATGGCCGAAAGACTATCTGATTGAATGTGGAATTTGAAAAAAGGAGGAAAAGAATATTGGTGTGTGAGAATCCAATTGGCCGCAATGTGAATTGCATGAAGTTCAGCCTGAAATATAGAGTGGTGTGAGGAAAATGATCGTTGGTCCGAGAGAATGATATCATCACATTGAAAAATAACTATCGAACAAGCAGTGCCACTTTCCGATTTAGAGCCATCGGTAAAGATATGAATATGCTGTTGAGAATGTGGGAAAGTAGTATAATAGGGGAAAATGAATGATTCAAAATCACAAGCAGTGGAGGAAGGGACATAGTTATGTGAGTCAATCTCCGATGGGTCGAGGATTCCATCTGTAAGTTCAATGGGAGTATGTAGTTTGGTAAAATTGAATTTAAGGGCATGTGCTTCAAGGTAGATAGAAAGGGGGGGAATTCCAGCGAGGACTTGTATCGCATCCGTGGAAGTAGTGCGGAAACATCCTGTGATTTGAAGAAGGAATGGTCTCTGAATAGACGAAAAATATTTATATGCAGATTTTGGGACATGGGGAAACCAGATCCCAACCGCATAGTCGATCATTTTAGTCACTACTTGATTGTAAAGAAACTTTAAAAGTTCTGAGTCAATTTTTCCCCTGGAGTTCGAGAGTCTTGTAAATTTTTGTAAGAGAATATTCGATTTGGCCCTGATATAATGTATGTGTGGGATGAAGTTTAAATGTTGGTCAAAAAAGATTCCTAAATATTTGACCTTTTTTTCCGTGTCAAATTTAATGGATGTGCCATTGAAATAAATAAGAGGGTTTCTTTTAAGGGTGATAGAGCGATTGTTGTTAATGTGGCCTTGGTGTTCTTGACGGCCAAATGAAAGGGCAATGGTCTTATCAGGGCTAAATGTGAGAGAGTTGTCAATAGACCAATTATAAATTTGGGACAAGGAAGTGTGAGCATGAGTTTCAAGTTGTTTCCGCGTGTGTCCTGGGATAAGAATTACTACATCGTCAGCAAAAGCTTGAATGTGAACAGAAGGAGGGAAGGAAAGGTTAAGTAGGGAGTTAAGCAGTATATTCCATAAAAGGGGACTAAGGCATGAACCTTGTGGGCAGCCTTTTAAAAGTATAAGGTTTTTAGTAAATAAGGGGGAATTGACAGTAAAAACTCTATTTAGAACTGATTGGAATATTAGTGAAGTAAAATATGCAGGGATATCAAAATTATTGAATGCACGATGAGGTGCAGAAAAATCGATAGAGTTGAATGCTCCCTTAATGTCAAAAGAGACCATTGATACATGAAAATTTTGAGTGCGAAGCTCAAGGATTTTCTCCTTAAGTTTAACAAGGGCATCCATCGTAGACAGACCAGGGATAAAACCATATTGGGCCTTGGAGAAAAGGGGGTTATTAAAAATTAAAGCGGAAATCTTGTGAGAAATAAGTTTCTCCAATACTTTTCCAAAGCAGTTAATAAGGGAAATGGGACGGTAATTCTCAGGATTTTTAAGGTCCTTATTAAGTTTGGGAATGAGAACAACAGATGAATAATTAAAAATGGGAGGAAAGAAACTCAATTTCATACATTGGTTGAAAATAAAATGTAAAAGGGAGGGAAAGTGGCGGTGAATGAATTTAATAATGTTATAATCAATCATATCAGGGCCAGATGCTTTTTTAACTGAGAAAGAGTTGATAACAATCTTAATATCATCTTCATTAAAAATAACTGGGAGGTGTTCATGCGAAGAGGGAGGAGATGAAGATGTGGAAGAAGGGAAAATGTCAGTATAGGAATCATTGTATTCACGAAATGAAAAAAGACTATGAAGTATATTCATAACGTTTTCTTCAGATGAAAGGAAGTCAGTAGAGATGTTTTCAAGGTATTTAAAATTAGTTGCCTTAAAGACAATTTTATATGGAAGACCAAATGGGGTTTTGCAATTTTGACAGAAGCGCTTCCAAGAAGCCAATTTAGCTTTGATGATGTTTTTTCTGTAAAGAGCAGTCTCCTTTTTAATATTGATCATGATAGTATTTTTTAAAGTGGAATCCTTGGAATTTAAGAATTTTCTCCTAAGGGCCTTTAAATTTGATTTTTGTGTGCGAAGTTGAGGGGACCACCAGTGAAGATTGGAATTGTGGCCATAGGAGATTCTTTTGAAACAAATTCTAAGGAAATTATGGAGAGCCGATATGAGTGCAATAATAAAAGAGTTAAAAGAGGGGACATCGTACAATTCCCTTTCTCTGAAGTGATCCGTAAGCCAAGTATTTAAGAGTTTCCTGAATTTAAAATAATTTCCATGGGAGGTTTTGTATTTTAGATAAGTGTGGTCGGGGATTTTAAAAGAGAATGAAAAAGAAATATATCGGTGATCACTTTGTGAATTAAAATCAGAAATAACTTCCCATTTAGAGAGAAAGTTGACTAAATTGCCCGTAATAAAGGTAAGGTCAGGGAATCCTTGTCGTTGTTCGTCAAGGGAACAATATGTGGGGACAGAATTACCTGTGTTTAGAATGACAAGGGAGTGGGCAGACGAAAGGTTAAAAATTTGTTCACCAATATAATTCGTTTCTGCACAGCCCCATAAGGAATTCCTTCCATTAAAATCTCCACCGATAATAATACGATGATTCCTATGGGAGTTAAGGAAAAGATCCAATTCAGAGAGTGCAGACTGAAAACAGGCAGAGGGAGGAATGTATACCGATACAAAGATAATATCGCCCTCGCTGGTGGGGATGGAAATTGCGATGAAAAATTTTTTTGAAGAAATAAGTGTAGGGGTAATGGCATCATTTGTAATGAAAATGGCTGATTTATTGTCGTTCGAAGAGAAGGATTTCCAATTTGCCTTGAAAGAAATAAATGAGGGGGATAAGTGTGGGTCCTGAGCAAGAATAATATCTGAGGGATGTTCAGAATTGTATAAATTAAGTTGCAGCATAGCTGCCCTAGAAAAAGCCAAATTAATTTGTGTACATGAGAATGATTCCATTACAAAAAGAAGAAAAATACAACATAGTAAAATGAAAAGAAAACAAACTCATTCAGGCTCTACAAAAGCACAGATGAAAAAACAAAAACAAAAACTGTGTGTGGGTGAATCGTCAAAAAAAAAAAATTTTTTTTTAGACAAAAATAAAGAAAACACTCCCATATATTCGAACCATTCAAAAATCGTAAATAATTTCCCTCTTCTTATTTGCAACGAGGATTTTATAGTAATTGCAGTCTGGATCAAAAGCATTATGATTTGAATTGAAACCTTCTCTCTGGCAGTTAGCACAAGAAATCTTAAATGATCTACAATTTGTAGATTCGTGGGAGCCCGCACATTGACGGCAAGTAGGGGAAGAAGCTTTGCAATTTTTAATATTATGGCCCATTTTAAGGCAGAAAGTGCATCTTTTAAGTCCCAGAGATTCGGTAATTTTATAGGATTCTCCATTAAAATACAAAAATTTTTTTTTCATTAGATGATCAAACAGATGTGGTTCACAGGCGAGAATCCAATGTCGTCTATATTCTCCCAATTTTTGCGTTGAAATGACAGTATGAAAAGCTTTTTTAACATGGTCTTCATAAATAAGGCTGCATAGATGTTCTTCGTTAAAGTTGGAGGGGATGCTTTTAATGATTATTCTTGGTTTAGACTTGGATGGAATAAAAAGATGTATGGCGTCAACAGCCTTAGGATTTGTTCTGAAGAAATTATAAAAATTTTCTTGGTGGATTTTATTAGTGAAGTCAATTGCATAGCCTTGTTTGTTAATTTTACGTATATTGGGAGTTGGAAGAGAAAATCTTTCGAAAGGGAAGCTGTTGATAAATAACTTGATGTCTCCCATAAATGTGCTATCCTGGTTTGGATAGGCCAGCACAGAGAATTTAATTCTCTGTGTATGGACATCCTGGGAATCTTTCAGAGGGGGAATGATAGTGGCATGCTGTGTATTCTTCCCTGAGGAGCTCTGGCCATCATAATGGGAAGATTCTTAATGAGAATTATATTCCGATTTCCTGTTTATTGTGTTGTCGAGATGTTCTCTGGGAGAAGCAAGATAAACAAATTTCATAACATCTTCTTTTCCAGAGAAGAAACTCTTGAAAATCCCCTGATCCTCCTCACATTCGAATTCAATTGAGAGTCCTCCCGAAGGAATCTCCATGAATCTTGGTCTGATGAAGTGTTTGCGAAAAGGAAAATTGTTGGGTACTAAAGACTTTATATTAATACGAATTGATTCATCCCTGGGAAGGACAAGAGTAATGAAACGTTGTTTTGAGGTTGTCGTTGTTGTTGTAGGTATCGAAGGAGGAAGAGTCTCAGAACTCGAGGGTGGGGCAGGGTCCTTTAAGAGCACATAATTTGGAAGAAAATCATTTGTTTTAATTGTTCTCTGTGAGGGGAGAGTGTATGACAAATCTTCAGTTGAAGAAAAACTTGAGTTGTGTTTTTCATGTTGAGTAATGATGATAGGGTTCCTCCTGAACCCACTATTGAAGAAGGTGGAGGTGGGAAAATCCAAGGTGATCGAGTCGAAGAGTTCCCAATCATAATCCTCGTCTGGAATAAAAGATCTTAGTTCTTCTCCATCTTCTGAGACAATGTGAGAACTCAATTGAGTATTAGAAATCGTTGGGGCAGGTATGTTTTCAAGCCTGTCAAAATTTTCCTGAAGGAAAAGGAATTGATCTCGAAGATTTTTGTTTTGGAAAAGTGGGAGAAGAGTAAAATCAGTAGAATCAGAAGAAGGGAATTTTCCATTAGAAGGTCTTTCTTCATAAAGTTCTTCTGAATCAGGAGTGATGACATCTCCTGCATCTTGTAGAGGATTATTCAAAGTGGTGTCCACGGGGTTCTTCGAGACGTCATCCAAATCATCCCCAAAACGTTGGGGTGAACAATTTGGGGTATAATGAGAATACTTATCATTACTAATAAAAACCGAATCTTTGTCCATGCATGGATTCGGTATAGAGGTCATTAGGTTGAATTTATATGTCTTGACCATTGTAATTGATGTTTCATTTTCCGTGTTATTGAAAGTGACATGATCCTGAATTTCCTTGGTAAATGGAATCGATGAGGGATCCCGAAAAGGGACCAAATCAGTCATAGAGACTTCACTATCAGTGCCAATCTCAGTCACCCGAGAAATGGAGGGATAAACTGGGAAAGGGGAAGCCGGTGAAATCAATTTCCTCAATGAAGACGGACTGGTTTGAGTGATAGAGGAGGAGTCAAAAAGGCTGTGAGATGGAGTATTGAAATCCGGAAATCTATTTGGATCGTCCACAGAGAAATTTGAAAAATCAATCAGCCGTTTTTTAATTTCCCCGATGATCTTTAAAGTACATGATCTCAATGGATCCGTAAGAACGTATCTTTTAACTCCCTGTTTTTTTGCTGAGCAAATAATTTCAAGGATGTCCAGTAGGTTTTCAGTTGTGTGATTTGATGAAGGATGGTTGTATGAATCTTTAACAGGGCCTTCGATTAAATAACAAAGTTAGGTGCAAAGGAAATTTGTGTCGTTATCCAGTTCAATTTCCGAATCAGAAGAGTCTGAAGAAGAGGAGGATAGGTTGTAATTTGACGTATGTCGTGTGGACAAGGTGGGAGAAGAGTCCAGTGTTAACTGTGGATTCGATGAAGAGGACAATATGGTAGACAGACAATTATTTGTATTCTTCGAAGTGTTGGAGCTGGAAAAATTTGAATCGATGAGATTGGAATTCCCATGAAGACTCAGAGGATTCCCTGAAGTAAGAGAGTCCCGGTCGATCTTCTTCATTAGCTCGTGTAGTCTGGGGCTGGTGTATACCAATCTCTGTGGGATCCTTGAACCGAGGTTGACATAACAAGGGGTGATATTAATCGAAAACGATTTCCCCTTAAATAAATTCATCGGGGATGAGCATGCCAATGAGTTTTCAGGTAAAGATTCCCCTGAGGGAACCTGTCTGTTAAGGTATTGAAAATTGTCACCTGTGATTGACATTATCACAATATATTATAGAATTTTCAAAACAGTTGATAATGAAAATGCGAACATATTTTATAAATAATATCAAAAATATTGCGTAGTATCAAGAAAGCCGATATATGAGAGTGAAAGTCAGAACGAGATGAACAAAATGAGTGGTCATAACCTATGTTAACACTCAAAATTGAAGATGTTGAGAGAGTTAATTATAAAGTTAATTAACCATATAACTCGTAAACAAATAGTAAAATCAGAAAATAGAATCAGTATCTGTAAACACTCAAAATACTGAACAATTTGAGTACCCACTTGATATGGATATAATAAGTATCAATTTTTAATTAACCTTACTAATTAGTGAAATTACTCGAGATACAATGATAATAACAAAAAACCAATACAATATGTCATGATCGCAGTAAAATTCTGCACATTTTGAGTACCAACTTGATATAGCCAACATGAAATTAAAATCTTAATGAACAAAACTAATTAGAGTAATAACTCGAGAACAAATGATAATATCAAAAAACGAAGTCCACTAGTCATGATCCTCATAAAATGTGTCTCGTTAATCCTTTAATTTGCGTCACGAGATTGCGTCATTAGATAACGAGGCATTTGGCTTTTTTTTTTTTTTTTTTTTTTTTACGCCTCCAGAGGGAAGTGTTGGACAGAGGAAGAAGAAAAAGAAATGAAAGGAAGGACGTTTTCCCTCAGAGCACAATACCGTTCTGAAAGAAGGCCCGGCAGCGGTCTAACACAGAAAAAGGTCGGGACACGTTTCAGCCGATTCCTACCCTGGCGATCACCTCCCGTTTGGAAGCGGTCATGGCGTTAAAACACCTAAAGCAGTCGAAGGATGACTCCAGCACACGCACCGCAAGAACCTTCAAGTCATGTGAATTCAAAACCCCCAGGGGAGCCAACTCTTTCTCGCTGTCTCGTGACCAAATTCCCCGCCAGGAGATGGTGCAGGATGTAACCTTAACTCCGCGGGTCCCGGCAAGTGTTCGGATGGCGTTCCCGAGAGGAGCTGTTGAGTATTTACGCACTTTCTGTGCGTGGGCAACCTGCTGGTTCACACCATCGCCAACGATCACCACAGAGTATTCCCCTATCGTGGCCACGACATCTGGCTTCAGAGTCCCCGAGGCCAGCTGGTAAACTGGCTCAAGGGTTGTTTCGTACCCACGTTCTCAAGAGCGCGCTGTAAGTAAGATACCATTTTGTTATGTCGTTTAACTCTGACTCCGTGGGTCCTGAAACATTGCAGAATCGTAAGATTCAGGGTCTCCTGCGTGGCGCACCCGGCTCGGCATCGTCGTCCAAAATCGGGGCGACCACGCGATGTCCTTGACCGAGTCGGCTGCGCATTAATCCGGGACTTCACTGCTCGTGTAAAGTTCCGACCGGTCATTAATGATGTTCCGTCACTGATCCACAAATTCTGCGAGGGGACAAGGCTTGAACCCCTCAGGGCGTTACCGTCAACACTCTCGAGCAGTTGACGGCGCCACATACCCTCCTCCGCCGCCTTTGACATGACGGACCTCCCAAAGCGGCGGCCGTACTGTTGGAGTCATACGGACTCCTGCTCAAGGGGACCAAGGCAGGGGCTCCCCCCCCCCGCATTAGGTCCAGCTAGAGCAGTGAAACGCTGTAGGCGCCCGGAGCGAAGGCGTGGCCACAGCCATCTTAAAGATTGTATCCCTAAGCCACCGTCCCTCACCGCAGCATGCAAAAATGCAGCAGGGACATCGTGGAGTAGATCTAACCATTTTCTCACATAACGTCTCACCAAGATGTCCGCCCGCCTGAAGGTACCGCAGCGATTCCGGCCCATGGTTAGAGCATGGTAGACACCTCGCAAGACGTGGCTCCGCAAGGCATGAAGAAGTTGCTGCGGTTTAAAGGGAGCCTTGGTTAAGATATCACATTTGTCCCTTAGTGTCGCCGTCAAATCAACCCGGGTTCTCCCGGTGACGGAGAAGTCTGTCCCAAGGTATCGAAATGTGTCACTTACACTAAGTGCCGGCAATGGCACGTTATTAACCATAATTCGTGAAGGGACTACTTTCATCTCCTTCTCCCGCCCACTAGGGACTAAGGACAATGTAAACGACTTTTGATAGTTGACGTTCAGACCCAGAGCTCTAAAGACGGCATAAACATCAGATAGTAGCTTCTTAAGACCTTCGCACGTCTCTGCAAAAAGCAAGAGATCGTCGATGTATGCGGCAGCGCTCACCAAACCTCCACACACAGGAACGCCGATGTGATCGGGCAAGAACTGTAACACGGCATCCATCCCCACATTAAACCGGAGGGATGATAGAGGATCCCCCTGGTCTAACCCCAACAGTGGGTGACACGGATCCACACTCCCCGTCAGAAAACTGGAGGACTGTTGATGAGTGTATATACAGATGATATATGAAATAAACCCATCGGGTATGAGTCGGTCCTCCAGCAACCTCAAGAGGACACGGTGAGAGATGGAGTCGAAGGCTTTCTGTAGATCGACGGAAGCTACGAAGACCGACTGCATCTTCGACTTTCTCTCGTTTAAGATCAGGTCTAGAACTGTCGTGTTCTCCATGCATCCATCAGTTGGCTGAAAACCCGCTGTCGCCTGTCCAAAAGGACGTAGCGTGAAAGGTGACGGCTGAGTATTTTTGTTACCACTCGCCCAATCACGTTGCTGATAGTAATCGGTCTTACATCCCTCGGACTTTTGACTTCAGCTTTCTTCGGAATGAAAACTGTCCGAGCCGAAGCAAAGGCACCAGGAAGCCATCCGCACCAGAAAACCAGGTTTATGAGCTTTGTCAGGAACTCCCACGGTAGCCCCCTGACCTAGCCCGGTGGCACATCATTGGGTCCAGCAGCAGACGAATTACCTGGTATGGTCGTCTTGATCACCTCGCAGTTCACGGAACCAAAGAGGTCCGACAGGACACAATTAGCACGCGGAACCACTCGGCAAGCCACCATAGGGGAGGCAAGGCGGTGACAGGTTAATTCATCACGGAAGTCCAAAAGTCTCGAGCAAGGCTTTGGGTAATCCTGACTGAGGCCGTCTTACCCGCGAGGACATCTCGGAAACGATTCCTCTTATAACCGCTCTGTACTTTGGGATATTCCGCTCAACTCATTTGTCGTCGAGTTGGCGGCCTTTTGTGAAAACCACAAGTACCACCAGACGAGGGCACGGATTTAACACCTCTGCGACTTGAAGGTTTTGGGGGAAAAATTTTCCTTCAAATCTCCTCCAACCGTGCCGCAACTGCTTCACGAGACAGTTCGCTCAGTGAAGAAATAACCTCGTTTATCTCGGCGAACGAGACGACTGAGGAGGGTAGCAATTCAAACAATTCCCTCAGTCGCTCATCACATGTCAGCCTGTCATTACTAGAGTTCGGGACGGCTGGACCTGGCAAGGCGTCCGAAGATAGACTAACATTGCCCTGCCCAGTGGCACCATCACCAGGCGATGGAGTAACCCCGTTAGAAGAGGCACTACCCTTTGAGCGACGGTGGCTGCAGCGGACGCGACCAATTCCTCAACCAACCGGTGGTACTCAGGCTGACTCCTTTTTCCCTTTATCGCTTCAAGAGAGCGTTCCGGATGGAGGGCAACAAGCTCTTAGTTCACGAATTTCACCCCGCGGCGCACCAGCTCAGCCTCCGAGCTAGCTAGCATCCTCACCGCTTCATCAGTCCATCTAGTTTTAATCCGGTCAACATTAACACCGGCGTTGGCCACCTCATGATGCTTGAATCGTATATGCACCCTAAGACCAATTTTGGTTCCAAAAGAGCGGCCACATGTGCTGCAATCAAAACCCTCGACAGCTCCAGGGTTCAACCCAGGAGAACCAGGCTGAGACAAAGCCTGAAATTGGAGGGCACGTCGCGTGGGACGCGCCCTATTCGTAGTTTCACTTTGTGGGCCAACTTTCAAGGAGCGACCGGGCTAAAAACCCGGAGCACCCTGGTGTGGAGCACCCTAGTGTGCACCCTGGACAGGTTCAGCCCAGAACCCCACCCGAAGGTGGTTCCCAGGTTACCGGCGGGGCTACGAGGAGGCACCTGTAGGGTTAGAGAACGCAGAGGCTAGGCTGGCCCGAAAGTCAGCATATATTACGCGTACGAACTTCTGCAACCAGAGGACCCTTAGAAGACACTTCGACATTCAGAGCACTGAATAAAGAAAATTACAATGCAGTATATATCTGCTAACAGAATTAGGGTCATTCGATTTCTAATCCTATATGGTTTACTTGGTATGCATTTCTCACTAGTTAGCTAAATATAGTGTTCGACAAAAGTTGTTTTTCTTGGTACGTTGGAAGAATGAACAACAAATTTAAGGAACAAATACCTTAATTATTCATTCTGTCTCTTTGGCAATTTTGCTCAATTATTTCATTAAAATCAAACACATTGGGGTCAGTTAAAATGTAAGGAAAAAATCCCGCTTAATTTCTGGTGGTTCATATGATTTCATTTTGACAATATCTATTATATCGCATCCCGGCAAGGAAAGTGACTAATACTTTCATTGTTGCGTTACTCATCATTGTAAATCCGTGCATTCTTTTGTGTTACTTTTGTCACCATGTTGTCTCTCTCGACAATGATGACGCTTTATTTTCATTTTATATTTATTTACATAAATTCCGGATAACTATGGATTGACTTTATGCTGTGAAATTAAAATATCTATAGTTCACTTTAGCTTTAACCCTTTCGGCTCGTAAACTCCCAGAGCATACGTTCTCCAAACCCTACCAGATGAAGTCTGGTGCAGTAATGTCTCTGGAATGTTTTCACAGTACAGCACTTCCTGTCCGTTAACAGGTACACCCATTGTGCACCTACAACATCTGTTTTTAGTTTGGGCGCGTTCAACCCGGAGGTTGACGCCCCCCCCTACCTCCTTCCGGATTGCAAAGCTATACCCTTGCACTTCAAACCATAAAAGTAGCCTTTCCATTCCCAGCATGTAAATATACAATAATTACCGAGAGTTACCAAAGTTTTTTATCCTAACATTTGAAGTCATTGATTTGTGCATTGATATACAGTCAAACCTTGAAGTCTCGAACCTCCTTATCTCGAAACCCTTGATGTCCCGAAACAAAAATTTTCCCCAGTATTTTCTATAAAAACCCCTATGTATTTTCCATAGTTATCTCGAAATTTATTTTTCGAAACCCTTGATGTGTCGAAATTTTCGCACAGAAGCAAGTTTCAATTGTCGTTTTTCTCTGGCAATTTTTGTAGTAAAACCAGTTCCAGAGACAATTGCTTAACGTTTTTCATCCTTTTTCTTGGAAATTTTTTGAATAGGAGATTGGGGCAAGATAATAGGCGAGTGTTGGCATGAAGGGGGTGCAGTGTTTTCCTCCGAGTTTAGAATCTTTGTGCATTTCTCTCGAACATGTTGTCCACTTTGAGGAAAGGGGTTCGATTTTTCGTCCGTCAGTTTTCAAGCGAAAATGGAAAATGCGTTCCTCATTTTCATCATTCAGCTTTTTTAACTCCTACAAAATGGCTGCTGAGAACTTTTTGAATGTAAGGTTACTGGTTAAGGATAAAATTAGACTTTTTAAAGTTTTAGGTGAAAAAACCAAGTTGAAATTGTTGTTCATTTCAAAATCTCATCCTGCGCACTTTCGACAATTAGAAAATTTCAAATCTAGTGAAATATTGAAGACTACTTTATTGATCGTAATTCGAAGTGGTCCCATAGTACATATATAAATGCATATTGCGTACGCGTGTGTAAATGTGAGAGTTACTAGTGTATTTTTTTAAATCCCTTGATAACTCGAAAACTCGATATCACGAAATTTTTCCCCGTGCCGAGAGATTTGAGATATCGAGGTTGTACCCTAAATAATGAGGCTTTTTGGAAACATTTTGAGAAACACGTCCAATTCGGTAGCTGAACGATTCAAGTTGAATAACAAACTAGGGGATGACTCCATAGGTATTGTATTCGGGGTTCAAAAGCTGAATCTGCATGAATCCATAAGATTGGTCTGCAGTCTTAAGTATTAGCTGATGGTATCTCGTAAACGGAAGAAAGTGATAACTTATCGATGTCACTCAAAACATCGTTGTTTTTCATTGTATTATGGGGATCGATATCCAACTCACACTCATCAGAATCGGATAAGTGTTGCGAATTGTGTGCTGAATCTTGATAATCAGTATCGTCTATGTCATCATCCAAGTCAGTATCTTCGTCATCTTACAATCCCAAAAGTATTTTGATTTCTCCATCAGCTTTAGTTCGAATTAATTTCTAAAATCAAAAATAATACGTAACAATTTCAAAAGAAGCCGGAAAACAGAATATTAAGCTACATGATACATAGAACAGCTGGGACGATGTTTTCGCAGTATCCAAATCGAGAGGGACACATATGTCCCGAGAATAAAAACGGAAGTAAAAATTTGCAACTTACTGATTTATTTCAGGTAATCAACTACCGTAAAATGGTCCAACTATGGGCCACTTTTCTATGTTTTCAACGAAAGTCCCGTGTACACCTTTGATTTAGAAATTGGAGTACTTTAGTAATTGTATCTATACATCTCGTCTTCGAATAAAATGTTTAAAAAAATAAAAGTTGGAAAGAAGATGAAGGGGAATTTTTTTTCCCGGGGTGCAACTATGGGCCACTTCAAATTAACCTAGAAAACATCAGTCCGTCTTTTACGTTTTTTTTTTTTTTTAATTTTTAAAACTTAATCATCAAATGTCGTTTTGAGTGATTTTTGAAGTTCAACATGTCAACATGGTAAGCGTTGGTAACGTTCTTTATTATCTGCCTAGGTTTTGACATAGAAACGTTTGAAAACTAGAAAAATCTCGCCTACTAAAGGCTAGGTACCTAAACATAGGTCTCAGTGTAGCCCTCAAGGGCTCTTGCGCCATAAAAATCAAACCAACCAACCGCATTTCAGAAGCATCGTTACTATGGCTACGAATAGTATTGCCATAATATGTGGCCATTTTTTTGATTAAGCTAACGGTTAAACGCCCTTGGCCACCAATAGTTTTTCCGTCGGCGAGTTTTCTGTTTCCTAATGTAGTTTTCAGCTTCAGCAACCTTGTCCCAAGTCTCTTTTTCACGTGGGCAACACATTCATATTTATGACTGGGTGGTCTTTACCATAAGGTATGCTTTCTTGCAGTGGAAATAAGTTTTTGTGTCGCCGTCTCCTATATAATTTACATACAGTAAACTCCCGATTATCCGCGGAATAGGGTGGCGCGGTAGCCGCGGATAAGCGAAAACCGCGGATAATCCGAATAATAGGCAAAAAGCCATACTAGTGTATATAATAGCTATAAAAATATGAATAACACTCACATATACATGCAAATTATAGCTAAAAACGATAACATTGAATGTAAAAAATATATGCAAAAGCTAAAAACGAACAGTAACACACATTTCTCAGTTTAAAAAACATTTAATAACTATAGGTATACATTTACCTTAAATTTTTACAAAATAGTCGGTTATTTGTTTCTGTTTTTTCATTTTAAAACTATTCTTTTTAATTGTGATTGAAGTTTTTTCAGTAGCATCTTATCACAAAGTGATGTGTCATCCTGCTCCTCTAAATATTTAATCAGTCCGTCGACGTGAGTGAGAGCTGCTTCGTGGCTGACTTTGTTCTTCATCCTCATCGTTCACTGCACTAATTTCTCCAGCCAGGATCTCGTCATCAGTGAGATGTTCGAAGCCGGGATCGCTAGAATCACAATTCATCCATTCGATAATGTTTTCTTCATCAATATCCCTTCCTCCGGGAACAGATTTCGCCAATTCTGCCAAATCAGCTGCAGTAACTTCTTTCTGTGAAATTTCTGTGGGCATTTCAACTTCTGGTAAAAGTTTTCTCCACGATTTTACTAAAGTCGTTTTTTTGACAGCTTCCCAAGCACTGTTAATGTCATAAATGCTGTTAAGAATCGTGTAATATTTCCAGAAACTCTGAAGATCATTTCCCTCTTCAATCCTCTTTAACAAAAGGTTGGTACGATAGTTTTTTTTCATAGCAGCAATTACACCTTGGTCCATGGGCTGGATAAGTGCCGTAACGTTAGGTGGCAAAAACTTTACGAAAATTTTTCCGTCTGCTGAGTTTAAAACACTTCCCCCTGGATGAGACGGAGCGTTGTCAATCAACAATACGGCTTTTTCCGGCAAGTTTTGGGACTTGAGATGCTCTCTCACTTGAGGAATAAAATGTTCTTTGAACCATTTCTGGAATATATCTTGGTTCATCCATGCTTTTTGTTAATTGAAATAGTGAACGGGCAGATTTTCAGCTCTTGTGCCTTTAAATGATCTTGGTTTTTTTGCTTTCCCAACCACTAAGAGTTTGTTTTTGGTTTTCAGTTGCATTGCTGCAAGTCATAATTGTGTATCGTTCTTTACTAGATTTATGACCTGGCGCTTGACGTTCTTTTTCAAAAGCCAAAGTTCGAGTTGGTAGGCACTTCCAATTAAGACCAGACTCGTCTGCGTTGTACACCTGTTCATAAGAAAGATTTTCTTTCATTAAAAACTGTTTAAATTCCTTCTTGAAGTTTTCTGCAGCTTCTTTGTCAGAAGTTAGTTTTTCTCCGTAAACTCCGATTTCTCTAATACCGTGACGATTTTTAAATCTTGACAGCCATCCTGAAGACGCATCAAATGTCCTTTCAATTTGAAGCTTTTCAAAAAATTGCTTAGTTTTAGCAGCAATTATTGGTCCGGATATGGGAGTACCTTCGCTTCTTAATTGGTTCACCCATTTGAGTAACGCCGCATCCAATTCTTCATAAGTGCTGGTTTTCATAGTCTTTCTTTTTTTCATGAAAGTTGAAATGTTCGTTGCAGAGGCAAATTGTGCCAGTTTATCTTTTTGTTGCAGGATTCCTCTTACGGTCGATTCTCCAATTCCATACTGTAAACTCATTTGTTTTTGTGTGGAACCATTTGCGACGTTCTGAATTATTTCCAACTTATCTTGGATAGACAAGACAAGTTTTTCTTTTTTCGCTCATTTCTGCAAACCGTTTTCAACTGAAGGCAAGCAAGTCGGACTAACAGTTTAACTGACACTGATTAGGACTCCAGCAAACAGAGATAAGAGATTCGTTATGACGTCAATCCAAAACAGAATGCAACTGATTGGTTGCCTGGAATAGGGCTGGAATTCTGGGGGGAGTTTCTTGGAATGAGTGAGGTCGGAACAAAAAAAAAAAAATCGTGAAGGGGAGAGAAGGGGATTTTATTGAACAATGAGTGTAAACTGCTTAAGGACTGCAGGTGTATAAATGCATTTTGCAACATTCAGTAAATCATCACCGTTAAGAAAAAAGAATTGAAGAGACCCGCGGATAATCCGAGCAGCGGATAATCCGACCGCCGATAATCTGGAGTTTACTGTATTTCGCGTTATGCAATGTTTCGGATCTTCGAAAAATGCGCTACATACCGTCGACTTCCATCTTCCCCGCTGAGCCGACATGATTCTTCCGACAGCACTTTTGTACTAAAGTAACAATACCTTGTGCTTACTTCCTCACCTTATTCCCTTGTATGCTACATACACATCCTTTACAAAATGAAGACATAACTTCAGTATCAAAAACTTTACCCGATTCGGATCCAATGACAGTACATACGCCAACGGCTGAAGTGTGGCCTCTCGTTTTCCATGTCCCATCACCACTAACTGTCAGGTTTTCGGGATCTTCGGACAAGGATTTTTCTAAAGTTGCTGCGCTTTGTGTGCTAATCGTACGGGCTTCGTTTGTGGGGGCAGCAATTACGCCGTTTATAGCATCATACGACTTTTGCTCTATGGGTGCTGCCAAACACATGATTGAGCAAAATGTTTCTAAGTCACTTAGTCCTTTGCCGATACATCTCATAGCAAAATCAGATCTTCTGTAGTCTTCAGGGATATTTTTTTTGTCCCCAATTTGCTTGCATAAATTAAATGAGGATAGGACACCACAGTTCTTGCAGACCACGATAAAATTTGATGACAAGCCTCGGTGAGATTTTTACAAGATATCAATTTTCCAACTGCAATTGCTGCAAAAAAGAATTTTGGAAAGCTCGGGGAAAACAATGGAGAAATCAATCAGTCTGTATCCTTTAAATTCAGAAGAACTTAGAATTGGATTATTACTGCTAATCGCGGGTCGTCGAAGTGAGATCTTTCTTGCCTTAGAACTTAGATTTGGTTCTTTTGGCACAAATATAACTTTGTTATTTTCGTCGGAAATAACCTTCTTTCTGTACATATTTCCATGAAATTTTCTTTTCTTCGGTCTGGCATCGGAAGTTCTCTTTCTTTGAGGATTTATTTTGAAATAGGCTGAAGAAATGCCGTAAAAACACTGACCAAAATATCAAAGCGAGCTCGAACAAAAACGTGCGTTTGAGCAAGGTAAGCAATGCTTTTAGAAGGTAAACAAACTGCTCAAGAGAAAAGTTTAGTTGTACATGTCTATGTTAAAATAATAAATATTAAGGCTTTTCATGCAGCCCTAAAGCCATTAAAATATCAAAACAAAGATGCAAGGCTGAAAGTGGACGTGGTTGTATCCCTTTAAATGACAATTTCCGAAATAAGCCTTTCGTTTTTATTCAATATCTCGGAAAGTTTTAGTCGTATCAAAAAAACTTTTGGTACGAAAATGTTCAGAATAAATGGAGGAATAACATATATTTTTACTGCAAAATTGATTTTTCCGAAGTTTAAGACCCCTCAATCTTAAAAAGAATGAAAAAGTGTTTATATTAAATTAAAAAATGCAATAAATACAATATGAAACCAATAAAAATTAATATTAGTTTTATACCAATAATGAAAATAATAAAGAATTTAGCTTTCTGTTGTAAGCCAACAGGAATATACAATCGGTATTTCAGGACACTACTTGTCTTCTAACAACAGCAATAAAAATATCAACGAGACATATTTAGACATCGCTGAGCATAGTATACAGATACAAGCTATTATAGTGAAGCATCTGTAATCAATGGCTTAGCTATAGGGGAAAGTTGTCCAAAATGGGGACGCTTATGCTTTTTTCTTTATTAAAAAATTAACTTTATTTTCATATAATAGAGATTTATTGCTTAAAAGCTTAGATATGACTTACTATCAAAAATTATGTTGAGCATTGACAAAAATTTAATTATATTTATAATAAAGATTAAACAATTAAAAATTGCACAGTCCCCGTTTTGAACGACTACTCGGCTGAAATGGGGCTACCAAAAAGCCCAACGAATGCAAAAAACGAATGCAAAATTTGATTTTTAATTTTTTTTACCGTTTAATTAATTTCAAAACAGAAATTAACCTATAGAGGTTTTCTTTACAAAAATTTTGCCATATAAATGAAAATACAGTAGGGTATATGTAAAGAGATCTTCATATTTGATTTAGATAGTCTGTGATATAGAGCTTAAAAATCTTTTTATAACAGTAATCTTAAATAAATGTCATTAATAATACTATTTGGCTCGTAATCGACTAGTAAAATTTGACCTTTCTAGCGGAGAGTTGTGCCAATTTTGCAGAAATGACATTCAAAAGTGTCGTTTTCTTCATCATTTGAACATGCTTTCATGAGCCCAACCTCAACACCCTGAACACTGGATCCAGCCCTATTTTTTTAGAATCCGAGTAGAGTTCATTAGAAAAAATGCAAGCCTCCCCAGAACCATCATCTTCTTTCATGGTCAAACCCCAGAAGTATGTCAAGTCGTCATTCAACCAATAATATTGGGTTATGTGTGTCTAATCATAACAATTACATTTTCTATTTTAGATTGCCTTTGAAACTTGAAATATTAATTAAAATTTTCGACTTTCAAACATGATTGATATATTTTATTTTGAAAGAAAAACAATACAGTGTAACTTTACTGTATGAAAATGAAAGCTATTGAGTTTTGATTTTTTTTCTAATCCAGTCTAAGTTGAAATCAAAACGAAATTGGTTTTTCTTAAGCTGAACGAAAACTTAAACTGGAGTTTTGGTTTATTCATATGACCCTGCTAAGCACAGTAGTAAAAGTAAAAAGTAGCCATACCAGCACTTTTGAACGAAACTGAGTGATTATAACCAAGTTGTTCTCTATGTCATATTTTACTTGACAAGTAAAATGTTTTAGGGTCATTTGATCAAGAACTTTTTTTGAAAAATGCTTAAAAAAAAAAAAAAAAAAAAAAAAGACAGCTGAATCAAATATATGGAAGAGTCAAACTTTAAGACACAGTATCTCAGCTTGAGCCCTACTGCAGATTCTACTTTTTTGCTTAGCACTGCAGTATACAAGATGTGGCAAAAAGATGTCGGACAAAAATTGTATCATCGAATGGAAGAAAGGTAATTTCATTTTAATGAGTGCCTTATTTTTTTTTGTCTCCCACTTTATTAGAAAATAATTTACAATATATTTCCTAGTTTATTTATTGTGTTTCGGTTTTCTTACAATTTTAAGGAAAATAACTGCTATTTTAAGTTGTTTAACCAAGTAGAACGACAGTTCGTTTGCTTGTTGTGCCTCGGCCAACAATAATTGAAACGGTATGCCATTTCAAGTGGCTTGGAAACGATAGTCGATGACCGAAAAGTGTACAAAAACGAACAGTGAACATTTCAGTTAATAGTCAGGTTACCCAAAGGTGAGTTCAATGAAGTCCTTGGGTTTCCACGGGAGAAGTGGTTCGTAAGATGGGAATTTGTGCCCGATAAATGCGACTAAGCGAAAAAACAGCTGAAACAGGAGTTTTACGAGTTCCAATAAGTTCAGGCATTCGTATGACTCCAGAGATACCAGAAACGTTTGAGACGGGCTTCAAGTTCACTCTGGAAGAGATACCTTTTACTGATTTACCGTTCAACCAGCTCATATCCCCCAGAACAATAAGATTTGGTCTGTAGACATGCCAAGTACCTTAGAAAATATTAAATATCACCAAAATCCGTAGTCAGGCTTGGTCTGTGATGGAATCAGCACAAGCAACAAAAATTCTCTGGTTTTTTGTAGATGAAGGTCATAAAATGAATCAAAAAGTGAACCAAAGGACATTTTAGAAATTATTGTACTTCTGTGGGCCTAAGAGCACTTCAGCAATGTAGACTGGACATTTTCCTTAAACTCCACACTGATTCATATGGCCAAAAAACAAGAGTGGTGTAAAGCGCATTGACATGGTATCATCTTTTGAGTGGACGCTCTACTCGCTAGACCTCAATCCCATTTATTACACTGTATGGCTTATTTTAGAGTCAAAGGTCTACCCTAAGCTACACATAAGTTTGAACTCCCTAAACCAATTGCTTTACAGGAAATAGGATTAATTAAAGGATTTGCGGCCCTTGAATGAAAATTTTAATTAGCAGTTGTATCTCTGTATTACTGCAAAAGGCTGCCAGTTTGAAAACAATTAAATTTATTGATTGCTAAAGGTCTTCTCATATTTTTTTTTTGTTTTGATAATTTATTAATTTTTAATAAAGTTTCATGGAAGATTGCTTGCTCGGGTTTTTTTTTCTGCCGCACCCTGTACTTTTGGTTCAACAGTCAGCAGAAACATAGTTTTGTGATTAAAGTTATGCTTGTTTGTTTTATGAAGAAGGAAAATAAATTCTTCACTAAGGATATTGGTTTAAGCTTTTTTGCAAAAAGTATTATTAAACGTTTTTTGATCCATATGCAAATTATATTATCATACAACAACTTGCATTAAAGTTACAGTATTTTAATAAAAAAAAGGGAGGAGGGGACTCGCATCAGAATTTAAGTGTGAGAAATTTCTAATCATTTTTTGCTGAAAATTTCAAATAAAACTTCTTGAAAAGTTGAAAAACACCATTTTTTCAATTTTTACGCAGTGGAAATAAACTCATTCGAAAAAAAAAAACGTTTTTTTTTCGTTTTTTCTAGAAATTTTCCGTTTTTTTCCCCCCACTATGTTCATCTCTACCCTCTACATAACAAACATTTGGGATACAATATCATATTTAGGAAATAATGACACAAAAACTACATTAGTACTCATCAACTGGAAGATTATAGGCTTAAAAAAATGACATATCGGTCATGAGCAATTAAAATTGACGCAGCTAAAAAAAAAAAAAACCAGTTATGTAAGCTAGCTTTCTAAATTTCCATCTCTCCAAGAAGCATTATTGGAATCAATAGTCGGTACGTTTTCCCAAAGTTTTGATTTGTCTCACTTTTCTTGTCCATGGGTAATATATTTAAAAGAAATAATGCAAGTAGTATACAGGGGTACTCGTGCGGCGCCTGAGGCAACATTGCTTTCCCCCCTTCCTCCCCCATTTCTCGTAGAAGATCAGGAGGGTATTTTATGCCCTGAGGGCATGGAGTATTTTGTAAAAGGTTACGGGGGTGTAGAAACTTTTTTCGGTGGCAACACTTTGTTTTACCCTTAGCGTAGAAGATGAAGCTGATGTTTAGTACCCTGAGGGCATAATGTATTCGTGAAAGGTTAGGTGTATAGATGCCTGTCAATCATCTGTCAATCAAATATTACTCAGATACATTACATTAGTTCCTTTAGCGCTAGGAATGGTACATTACATTATATTAGGTATTTGTGCACATGTAAGTTACATTACATTATATTAGGTCGTTAAGCGCTAGTACGACATACATTACATTAGGTTCTTTAGCTCAAAACAGGAGCATGCCCCTCCCCACTCCAAACAATAGGTTTTACCATCCTAAACTTGTTTATTCTTGTCTGAACTTGTCCAGACATGTTCAGACAAGAATAAACATGTTTAAACTTGTCTGACGCCTGAAACTACCTCATAATATGAACTGAAGTGAAGATATACCGCTCTCGAGTGAAATGAAGTGAAGAGGAAGACTGAAGACTTTTAACGGTTTCTTTGGCAACACAGGACCCTCATTCATGTTTCATAGATTACGCTTGGTCAGTTGAAGTGTTGCGCTCGCTGCTAGTGGATGTGTTTTAGTCTTTTGCCTCTTTTCTTTTGCGTTCTTCTGTATTCTGTGCTGCCGATCGTTTTCAGTTCTTCAATTTTTCAAGTATGTCTAATGCTACGGGAAACCACTCTGAAACTTTAAAGCGCAAAAATGATCATATAGAAACAACGAGCAAGAAATTGTGTACTGAATCTACTCCAAAGTTGACCATGTCTTCATTACCAGATGATATGATTCACCTGGGTGGTAATGTTTTTACGTTAGTGAATACTTTTCTGAAGCAAACGCGAGTGCATGTTAGGAGATACACATGTGACGAAGATGGTGTTCTTCATCCAACCAAGGATGGTATTTCCTTAAAGCCAGATGTTTGGAGTGCTCTTATATCCAATCTATGCAAAAATAAAATTGAAAAATTAGTGGAAGACCTGATTTCACTTTTGTTGTCAAAAAAGACGTTTGTGTGTTCAACGAGACTGTAAACGGCAACATTAGTGTCAGTGTGCAAAGACTCTTTAAATCAAAAAGGGAAATGTTCCTGTTGGTGCCAGAGAGAGTGATACTTTTAGAAAATCAAATTGATAAATTGTGTTTTAGCTACTCTTCCATCTTACGCAGTATCAAAGGGAAACTTATTACGTATACTCTGAAAGAACATATTCTTTCTGAAATGGAAAATTATCCTAGTGATAGTCGATGGGATAACTTCGACAAAGACACCCCACAAGCAGTCGATGAACTGACTGATTCCTTGGTAAGTGTTTATTTACTGTGCTCATACATAACATAAACTTGCTTACCAAAATAGAATGCATCGATTGCAAAAATTGATTCATTTTTAACATGGATATCCATGACTGTGAATCTTACACAAAGCCTCAAAAGTGTGATGCTTTTTTCGAACAGGCTTTCTATAATATAAATTGGGAAGCCTTAGCTCACGAATTTGTTCCCATGAATGTTGATGGCCCGTATTTAAAATGGTACTTGTCTGGTTTGTTCAATGCTATTGAATTTAAAAAGATGCTTGAAAATTTCGAAGAATTTTATTTAAATGAAAAAATTTATTAATTGTCTTTACTGTATGTATAACTGCTTTATGTAAATAAAATGTGTTTGTTACTTCAAAGGAAACCATGTTTTTTTTTCATCGTGTTAAATAAGTATAAAAAGCACTGACACTTTAAAATTTCCTTATATTCTATTGTATCTTCGTTTGTGTAGGAAATGGCTCTCACAAAATTTTACAATATTCCTGAACAGCCAGGTAGTTTTGGTGGAATAAATGCTTTACGCAGGGCAACAGGAGATACTGTTGAAGTTAAAGACATTAAAAAGTGATTAGAAACAAAAGACTCTTATACTTTAAATAAATCTGTGAGACACAATTTTAAACGGAATCGAGTTGTAGTGGGAGGAATTGATGAACAATTTCAGGCGGATCTCTTAGATTTAAGTTCTTTAAGCAAATATAACAATGGTTACAAGTGGCTTTTGACATGTATCGATGTTTTTTCACGTTTTGCTTCCGCTGTACGCTTAAAAGATAAGAAAAGTAAGAGTATTTTAAATGGTTTAAAAGAAATTTTTAAAACTCGTGCTCCGCTGACATTACAAACAGACAAAGGTAAAGAATTCGCTAACAGCTTAGTCCAAAAATATTTAAAAGAGAAGAACATATACTTCTTCTCGACTTATAATAAAACAAAAGTATGCATTGTAGAACGTTTTCATCGTACACTAATGTCTAAAATGACAAGATATTTTTCTGAATATAATACACAGAAATATATCGATGTGATTCAAAAGTTAATTTTTAGTTACAACCACACATGGCATCGAAGCATTAAGACAGAACCTGTTAACGTAAAAATTGAAAATCAAGATGATGTTTGGTTAACTTTATATTCGGACCTTAAAAATTCATATTCTAACAAAGGAAATGTCTTCAAAGTAAACGATACGGTACGTATGAGTAAATGGAAAGGAAGATTTGAAAAAGGCAATGAAAATAATTGGTCAAGGGAAATATTTATTATTCAAAAGGTTATTTTGAAAAACATTCCAGTGTATGTGCTAAAAGATTTGTCAGGAGAAATTATTCAAGGGACATTTTATGGACATGAAATTCAAAAAGTTGCAGATTCGGGATATTATCCAGTTGAGAGAGTCATTAGAAAAAGGAAAAGAGAAGGGAAAATGGAATATTTTGTAAAATTTGTTGGTTACCTAGAAAAATTCAATGCATGGGTGAGCGAAGTCAAAATGCTATAAATACAACGGTTAAATACCATTCTACATACATATGAAACAATGTCTTTCTATGTGACGCTGCCATCAGACAGCTCCCTGAATTACTTTCCTGGAAATAAAATTTCAAGTTTTGTCACAAAACTTTCTACACCTATAAATTTAGAAGGAAAATGGGAAGTAGGATTGGCTGAGATAATTTATCCGCACACCTGGTACAACGTGGACGAGAAAAATATGTTTGGAATTGACCTAGGAGACGGAAAACTCATTACAAGAAAATTACCCCCAGGATCTTATGAATCAGTGCCTGATATTTTGAAAGTGATGACTTTGGCTGCCCACGATGGAAAAATTAGTTTCAAGTTCAATGCTAATAATAAACGTGTCAGAATCAAAACAGAAAACAATGCAAAAGTAATACTTGAGGAAGGTTTGTGTGATCTTCTTGGATTTTATCCCCAAGTAATTGATGGCATAGTTGACAGCACTTTCGTGGCAGAACCCCAGGCAGCTTTTCCAGTATTTTATGTCTACAGTGACATAGTGCAGCCAGTAGCGGTTGGACATATAGAAGCGCCTCTATTAAGAGTTGTCACTACGTCTGGAAAAGATGGAGAAATGGTCAGTGCTTATTTTGATAGACCTCATTATGTACCAGTCATTCGACAGTGCTTTTATACCATTCAAATTGAACTGCGTCTTAATTCGGGGGCATTAGTGCCATTTGAAAGAGGGAAAGTAATTATAGTTCTTCATTTTCGAATTCGCCAAATACTATAAATAGGGGAAAGTTTTCATAAGTGTAAATTAATTGTCTTGTATCGCATAAATGAGAGGCACGATGAAAGTTCCTTATGTTTGTTGCTCCAGTACATTTGAAGAGCACTATCTTCGTTAATTGGGTCTGGAATTCCATTTTACGAAGGTGTATCATTTCAAAAAGGGTACGGATTAGGTGGAGTGTTCCGTAGGTTGTTTCGTGCAGCGTTACCATTCTTGGTAAGAAGCGGAAAAGCTGTTGGAAAAGAGGCTATTATTACAGGAAGCAAAGTAGTCAATGATGTGTTGTCTGGAGAAAATTTTGCAACGTCAGCCAAGAGAAGAAGCAAGGAAGCTGGTAAAGGATTGGCTCGTAAGGCTATTGATCGTGTACAGTCTATGATAGGAAAAGGAAAATATAAAAGGAAGCGAAAAAAGCAAACGCGAGTCATTCAGAGCAAAAGAGGAAAAGTGAGAGGACGAGACATTTTTGATTCATAATGGCATTTATTCTAAAGGGATCTCCCGAATGTGTCAAGTCTGAACTAGAACTTTTCCATTTACCTGCAACTCAAACTGCTATTGAAAATGGTCAGTGGGTTGAATATCATCCTTTGTCCAATTTGTTTGACGGTGGCCCAGTGGAATTTCATGTTTCCGGCAGCGGTGAAGAGTATATTGACTTGAGTCAAACTCAACTTTACGTAAACGCAAAAATTGTGAAATCAGATGGTTCTCCCATTGCGAAAGATGCTAAAATTGGACCTGTTAATCTTTTTCTGCACTCCCTATTCAGTCAAGTGGATGTTTCGCTGAACGAAAATCTTATATCGAAATCTAGTAACACTTACCCTTACAGATCATACATTGAAACTCTTTTAAATCATGGATTTGATAGTAAAACTTCCCAGTTAATATCTGAAATGTATTATAAAAATAGACTAAAAAAGCGAACAAGTTTTTTTGAGTCGAGTGCTTCCGTGGATATGATTGGTCGTATCCATAATGATTTGTTTCATCAGGAAAGATTGCTATTAAACTTAGTAGATGTAAGAATGAAACTAATAAAAGGCAAGCCGGACTTTTGCTTGCACGGAGACAAGGATTATAAAGTTGTTCTGGAGAAGATAAGCCTACTGGTGCGAAAAGTAAAAGTCAGCCCCAGCGTTATTTTGGGACATGTGAAAGCTCTGGAGAAAGATACGGCTAAGTACCCAATCAACAGAGTGTTATGTATAGCATATTCCGTTCCTCAGGGAAGCGTGAGTATGGTTCAAGATAATATATTTATTGGATCAATGCCACGAAAATTAATTATTGGATGCATAGAAAACGATGCATTTCATGGCACATTTGAAAAATCCCCCTTTGACTTCAAGCATTTCAACATGAATTTTATTGCAGTATATGTAGATGGTCAGCGCAAGCCTTGTGCTCCACTGGAATTGAATTTCGATAAAAATATTTACATAAAAGGATATAAGTCTTTTTTCTGTAAGTGAAAAACTAAGTCCAGACCAAAGTTTTTTCTTGTCACGAGAGGACTATATAAATGCAAACACTTTATTCGGCTTCAATCTATCACCCGACCTCTGCAATGGGGATCATTTGAACTTAATTAAACACAGCAATCTTAGATTAGAAATTAAATTTTCTCAGCCTCTGTCTCAGACCGTATGTGTGTTAATTTTTTGCCGAGTTTGATAATGTTATTGAGATAAATAAAACAAGGAATATATTGTATGATTTTTCAAACTAATATGGATGGATATCAGATTCATCAAATTTTGTCACGGGACACAAGTACTTCAGCATTTTTCCGAGGAGTCTTTCCATCGGATAAAATTCCATTGATGAAAGAAAAATCAGCAATAGTGGTTAATGTGGACGAGTCTACTAAGCCCAGTTCTCACTGGCTTGCTTTCTACTATGATAACAACGTCATCGAAATTTTTGACTCCTATGGAAATTCACCTGAATTTTATGGTCATCAATTCCAAAATTTCACAGCGAACTATTCTTCTGTACACTGGAATTCAACAGCTCTGCAAAGTCCTACCTCCAATGTCTGTGGACCATATTGTATTTATTTTGTATTAAAACGATGTCGTGGATTATCTATGTACACTATTGTAAATGATTTGATTTTCTATCGCAACAATGACTTTAGAATGTATCAGTTTGTGAAGAAACGATATGGTGTACGAATGATTTTTAAAAAATAAAGAATATAATTTTCATCAACATTTTGTGTTTTTTAGTTTTTCCTTTTTGCCAAAAACATGACAAGAAAAAAGCTGTCAATATAGGGGGTAATTTTTGAGTGTGAATTACTATAAATACCCTTACACCTCTCATCACACTTAGTATTAAGTATGGACTCGTTAAAACTACGACATCCTGCTACCATCATTTTAGCAGGAGCTACGGGATGCGGAAAAACTCAGCTTGTAAAAAAAATTCTAGATTTTAAAATGCTTGACCCGTTCCCCGCAAAAATTATATGGTGCTACGGTGCCTACCAGAAACTTTATCAGGAGTTAAAAGGTGTTGAATTTCATGAAGGATTACCTCCAAACATAACTAGGATATCAAATTCTTTGATCGTACTTGATGATCTGATGAACGAACTTTCATCTGATAACAGACTGTCTTGTCTTTTTACAAAAGGGAGCCACCATAGAAACCTCAGTGTAATTTTTATAAATCAAAATATGTTTCATAAAGGAAAAGAAATGCGTAATATCTCCCTCAATGCACATTATATGTTCTTATTTAAAAATCCCAGAGATCGATCATAAATTGTACATTTAGGTAGACAGTTGTATCCAAATAAATCCAAATTTTTCCAGGAAGTATACGATGATGCCACATCAAGGCCGTTTAGTTACCTACTAGTTGATTTAAAACCGGATACTGAGGAATCACTGCGCCTGCGCACTGGATTGATACCAGGGGATAAATACTGTGTGTATCAGCCACGTTAGTTCATATCTTCCTTCCGGAGTCATGGCATCTGCAGTTATAGATTTTGAAGGGTTTCAACTGTCCCTTTCACAATTTGTCGTAAAAGAAATGGCTGTTTCCGCCGTGAATGATGTTAGCTTTACCGGGAGGTGGATCTTTAAGCCACCTTATCCTTTCGAAAAGTTAAGCCGTCGGAAACGAATCACTTACGCTTGGGTTATTAGTCCAGTCAATTTAGACACTGGAAATAACAAAAATTCCGGGAAAGCTAAATTTTTGTAGAGACCTAGGGTTTAGCATTACAAATAAAATGCCAAAAGTCCCCGTCGATCCCATGTGCGCTAAAAAAGTTATTTGGGGTCAAAGGTCAAAATTTTAGGTTTTTTCGATTTTTCTCAAAAACGGTAAGTTTTATCGAAAAGTACCTCAGACCAAAGTTGTAGATCTCAAAATTCTCTATAAAAATGGTCCTCATGATTTTTTTCTCCAAGAACAAACCATTTTCCAGATATTGCCTACTCTCAAAAGACAGCCAGTCATTTACAGAATCCCCTCTACTCGCATGTCCTTGAATAACATCTGGCTATTCTAGTCCGTGTGACGACGTTCACATACCCAGGAGTGCCCAACCCACTAAGGGCAAAGGTACACCCCCTCATCATCGCAGAGATCCCCTCAAAAGCAAGCCTCCCCCATAAATGAAAAAATACCCCTCAAAACAATCTCCCTAAAAATTTCGATGTCGCAATCTGGGCCATGACCCCTCCTAGGTGAGCACCCCTGATGTACCTGTTTCTTTGTGAGTTAAACGTGCAGTTCGAGTGAATAAACGTATTTATTACAAGCGTCTACTGTTGTTTGTGCTGATCAATATTTAAGAAAAATGTCACAATTTTGCTTTATTTGCAATAAACTTTGGACTGAAGGTGAAACTGTTGTGCTGCGCAGTCGTGGAATGCCAACTTTAATCGATGCAAGTGTCGGGTGAAGTTATAAGAATGCTGATTATTTAAGAAGTCAAAAGTCGCGTCGATTGCAGAAAATCATACACCCGGAAAAGTTCAATCTCTGCAGCAACGTGAGGATGAACAGGCCAGTACTTCAAAAGTAAGTAGCGCGATTAAGTGAATTTGAATCCAGCTTTTGTTTTTAAAAACACTGCTTATTTTGTGGCTGTGAAGTGGATGAGGAGGCTAAGAAGAAGAAAGCGCAGAATTATCGCAGAAAAATTCATAAAGCATTGACTAAATCATACTCAAAATTAAAACGTGCAAGGGCAGCTTTTAACACACCTCAGAACGATCTTTAGCTAATTGTAAAAGGGATTCTTTGAATGCAAGTGTAGAAAATTTATGAATTTTACTGCGATAATTCTGCGTTTTGTTCTTCTCAGCCTCTACATCTGCTTTCTCGCCACAAAATAAGCAGTGTTTTTTACAACAAAAGCTGGATTCAGATTCACTTAATCCCGCTCTAGTACGAGGTAGACTTACTTTTGAAGTACTGGCCATGTTCATTAGGGTGGATTGAAGAAAATCAAAATCTGATAAACGCTAAGTAATAGCCCGGAAAAGTTGCCTTTTATAGAGATATTTGGTTATGCAAAAGGATTTTGACAGCAAAAATATCTTGAGGTGTCGCTCGCGCCTTGAAGTTGACCATAAATACTTAAAAACTGGAAAAAGTTACAATAATTTCATCAAATATCGAAATTTGACGTTATCGCTCTTAAGAGCAGACTTTTGGGGTAGATTACACATTGCATAAGATCATTTTAATAATAAACTGTATTTTAAAGTTCCACACATGTGTTCAATCTTGAATTTAACCAATATAGTGTCAGAATTGAATAACATCGTGTTGCTCCGTACTTAGAGAAAAAATATTAGAAGTTATGATTTGTAAAAGTTTGCTTTCATATTAATTAATTCTTACATAGATATGGAAAAAATAAGTAATAAAAGCATTTCTTATATAGTAAAAAAAAAATGTTAATTCTCCCCTTAGTCCATAACTTTGGCTCAAAATGTCAAATTTACCTATGATAGAGAACAAAGGTTAAGTATAAAAATTTTAAAAAAATATGGCTTGCAACAGCCCACATAAGTCACCCTTTGAAACAAAAGACGTTAAGAAATTTTAATGGGTTTTGAACCCTCAAACTGTAACCACATTGATTACAATAAAACATAAGTTTGGCGTGCGAGTTAAACATTAACACTTCTCATAATTTTCATTCTTGATTGAAATTGTGGCTTGATGGTATTGTGGCTTAATATTTCTAGATTCTAATCGGACTTGAATAAATTCATCCCTTTTGGTTAGACAACAAACTGTACTTGACACTTCTTTCTCTTATTTTACCTATCGTCTCACTGCTTTAGTATGACATGTGAGGTTTTGAAAACCATTCTACTCAGTAGGTACACCATCAAGCAATTTCTTTCAAAGTTTTATCGGAAACCCGCTTTTTGAAAGAGGGAGCTGCCGAGTTTTACCAGTTCTGCTTATCGATGAGCTCCATAGTAGTCTCTCAGCTTCAAAATTGAAATCTGAAATTATAAATGTTCATTGTCCATCTTCGAACTGGTCGTCGTAATCCGTCTCAAAACAAGTTCTATGATGATGGTCATCCGCAATGCCTAGTGTTATATTTTTTAGATTCTCAAAGTAACCAATTTGCAGAACGAGAGCTGATGATCGAAACATAGTACGATGGCAAGTTTGAAGAATTCGATTGTACAGCGAAAATTTACAATTCCAGATTTCAACTTGAGTTCTTTGATAAGCGGAAGTGGAAAAACTCGGATCATCTTCTTAAAAAAAGGAATATCAGATAAAACTTTAAAAGAAATGGTGCTTGAGGGCATAACTACTGAATTATATGATTTCCCATACCTCACGTTATACTAAAGCAGTGAGATGATGCGCAAAATTAGATGAAGAAGCGTCAACCACGGTTTGTTGTCTTACCAAGAGTGATAGATTGCTTAGAGTCATATTAGAATCCAGAAATCTTACCCACAATGGGTACGATTTCTGGGCTATATCACTAAGGCCAAACATTGTCAGGAGTCAAGATAATAATGCGACTCACCAGTCAAACTATGTTTTATTGTATGAAATGTGGTTACAGTTTGAGAGCTCAAAAAACATTTAAAGGAGGGCTGTTTTGAGGGGTATTTTTCTCAGTTTTTGGAAGGGGCTGTTTCTTTTGAAGGGGGGGGGGGCTCCGCGATATTGAGGGGTGCTCCCATGCCCTTAGTGGGTTGGGCATCCCTGGGTATGTGAACGACGCCACACGGACTAGAATAGCCAGATGTTGTTCAAGACCATGCGAGTAGAGGGGATTCTGTAAATGACTGGCTGTCTTTTGAGAGTACGCAATGTCTGGGAAATGGTTTGGTCTTGGAGAAAAATCATGAGGACCATTTTTAAAGAGAATTTTGAGATCTACAACTTTGGTCTGAGGTACTTTTCGATAAAACTTACCGTTTTTGAGAAAAATCCAAAAAAACCTAAAATCTTGACCTTTGACCCCAAATAACTTTTTTAGCGCACATGGGATCGATGGGGACTTTTGGCATTTTATTTGTAATGCTAAACCCAACGTCTCTACAAAAATTTAGCTTTCCCGGAATTTTTGTTATTTGATCGCTATTTTTATGTCTAAATTGACCGGGCTATATTAGAAACCTGCACCATATGGAGTGAAGTGATGGTGAATTAACATATGAAAGACTACGTCATGTTTTGGAAGTGATTTTTGAAATGTTCACTTTTATTTATGTAAAAGGAATGGAGAAAAAAATTTTCTTGACATTTTTATCTGGTCGTCATATTTTTAATTTGGATGATTTTGAGTGTTCTAAGGTGGAAGCGTTACCTAACTCTGATGTGCTATGCCCTTTTGCGCATGGGAAAAATTTTCGACATTGTGCTGTTCACAAAGCGAAATCATATGCAAAATTTTTGGAGATTATTTAAACATTGCATTTCCTGAAGATGTTTCATTCGACAATAGAATGTCTGCCTGTACACAAGATCATTTAGATATTGTAAAATTGATTGCTAAAAGTAGAAAAAGGCATATCATTTTAAAGAAGTGTCCTAACAACATTATCAAGTCGCTGTGTGAATGTGCTCTTAATACACTGCGACGAAATATTCCTCTTTCAAGTCATCAAAAGAAAAAAATAGCTACGTATAAACGAAGTTTAAGAAAGCTTGCTAACAAGAAAGTACCACTTTTTAAGAAACGAAGAATACTAGTTCAAAAAGGAGACTGTTTTTTATCAGTAATTACTACCAGCAGCTATTTCTCTGATCAGTTCACTCATCAATGCAGTACAGTAAGAAAATGATTCTCGTGCCCGAAGAACGATTTGAAATAGTCAATCATTTATCTGACCTAGACAGTAAGACGCAAGATGTTCTTCAAAGGAAAGATATAGCACAAAGGGGGAAAGCGACACTATATTTACAAATTCGACAACATTTTTTGAAATTACATCATCCTTACAAAGAATCTGGAGAGTTAAAGAATCCTGTTACAACTGAAATGACAGAGAGTGTTTCGCCGAATGAAAAGAAGGATGATATTTCCGAACAAGTACTTAACGTAGCTCCTGTGCGCTACAAAAATACTGCAAAAAGTATTTTGGATTTTCTACGAGAAAATACTTCAATACTTTACTGGACTCCTGAGCTAGAGATTGTTTATAAAGGAGAACGAATTCCAGGAACTAACATTATTCGCCTAGTTACAGACGTACTTCGAAATCAAAAGCGGGCACCGACAGGAGCTGAACAGTTTCATTCAGCTTTAAAGCAAATGAACATTCCATCATCCTATATTATAAACAGGAAATTTTTTCAAGATTCAAAAATTGTTAAAGAGCGCAAAATGCCAAAGATTATGTTTTCTAAAAGAAATACTTGGTTGCCTTACTAATGTATACTTTAGCATAAATAAAAAAATGTTGCTTTAAAAGGTTGGTTGTTTTATTTTACTTACTTTTCAGTAAATATTAGAGTGTAAATTAAATGTATAAATAATGATTCCAATTACTTTTTTTTTTCTAGTTTTTGGAAAATCTTATTAACTTCTAGAATTTTAATAATTTTCTAGTATATTATAATTATAATTTCGTTTCAATCAGTTACATAATTTTTTCTAAATTTTGAAGTTTAATACTTTAAAAAATGACAATGAATAAAACATACACCAACGTATAAATATCGAGTTGTTTATTTACAATATTAAGCAAGACAGTATAGAAAGGTAGATTTTACATTTATACATACATTCTAACACATTTTTTTCAGTAGCCATATGGTAGAGTAGTGTAGTCGTTTTTCAGTACACGCTTGTTATACACTAGTTTGTATAGTTTTTTTTCTACTTTGCTGTGAACTTTTCTCTTCTTACCGTCCCTGGCAATTTTGTTATTGTCAGTCAGAATAATTGTGGACACTCTAGATCCATGCTGCATACTAACTCTTTTATCGAATTAAAGTTCAAGGATTTGGAATTTTTAAAATTTAGCGTGAATCCACGAACCTTGCAGCACGTTTTTCCTTTTTGAGTTTTGTACGCGTAGTTCTTTGGTCCTCCTAAAATATGGGGAAAATTATAAAAAAACAATAATAAAAAGGAAAAAAAAGTTGCTCATTTATTTACCAGATATGAATGTGGTGATGATGTCTCCATCCAGCTCATCGGTGAATTCCTTGAGGAAGTTTCCTAAAGGAGGGTCATTACTTCCATTGGATGCATATATTATCGAATCGGTGTCATGGTACAACACTGCAGTTCCCAATTTGTCCATCTCGTTATACAGTTTTATCCTTGCTCATGCTGTTGTGAACGCTGCGAGGAACACATTTGTAGCAGTGTCCTGCTCTAAATATTCTTTTTTGTTCTCCCAAACTAAAGCTGCTAACTCTTGAGTGAGCAAATAAACATCTTTAACCTAGGAGTAAAAAATAAATTAATGAAAGTTGAACGATAATCGCAAGCTTAATGTTGCTTAAAAAATAAATGAAAAAAGTAAACTTACGTTTTTTGTCGGATCAGACATGATTTTATTGAAGCCTGCCAACGTTGTAGTGTAGGTAAGCTGAGTTTTATTTGTGTTCATTCCCCACCTACCAAAAAATAAAAATAAATTAATTACTGTAAAATTTTATTTTTACGTATTTATTAACTATTTTTAAACATATGTGTATATTTATTTAAATGTTTTATTTACCTGCCCCAAAAGCTGTTTAGGGCTAATTTGGCAACTTGTCGCCTTCCCGGGTTCTTTTCAATGTTCTTTGGGTCAAGCTGCACTCCTTCTCGCTCTAAATATTTCTCAATATATTTTCGTTTTTCTTCCTCGGTGACACAATTGCTGCGTAACCACTACTTTCTTGTTTTATCTTGAGGAACAGGTCTATGTAACTTCCGAAAAGGGTAGTCGAAGTAGTTTGAAAGTGGTATACTTCAAATATCTGTAGAGAAACGAAATATATTTTCCATCACAATTCTTTTCTTTTCCCCAGAAAGAAAAAAGAAATAAATAAATAAACAAAAGGGAAAACGTTTACCTTTGCCATTTTGTAACCTTTTTGAAGGGCAAGCTTGACCTCCTCCGTCACCCATGTGCCAACAAGTGCTCTATCTGCATTATTATGCTCACAAATGCACTGATTTTCCTGTTCTGCACACTTTTTGCAGAGTGGAAATAGCAGTTTCCCATTGCATCGGACAGGAAGAACTGGGAGATATAGTCCTTTGGGCGGAATGATGGAACAATGGATGATACCAAAATAGTTTTCCACTGCTCCGAAGTTCTCAGTGATCACTTGAGGATGACCAACGGGGTAGCTACAATACTTATTGACCTGTAAATATATGAAAAAAACCGTAATAAAGTATATATATATATATATATATATATATATGTATAAAAAGTATATATATATATATATATATATATATATATATATATATATATATATATATACTTCGTTACGATTTTACTTTATTACTTACCCACGGATACAGCAAAGTAAAGTCGACATACTTGGCCCTTCCTTCAAAGTATAGTTGGAGGGCGTTAGTTCTTCCTCCATAGAACGCATCTCGAGGAGACAACCGAGCCTGGATATCATGTGCCTGCACAAATGATCTTACTTCTTCATTATTTTTTATTTCCGCTTGAAATTCATGCTCCCATTTCTCGATAACCGTGCATCCTGCTTTCTTCAACTTCTCCGTCGTTTTGAGGGTCTTTTCATACAGAGCCCCCATTTTGGTGCCAGTAATGGGATTTATTTCCTCTGGCTGATAGCATGTTGGGCAACCATGATAAAAGCATCCCTAAGTACATTAAAAAAATAAAGTATAAATTATTCTTGGTACTCAATGAAACATTTTCAACCAATATGTAAAAAAAAAAGAAAAATGAATAACAGGATTTTACGTGAAATTGGTACACTGTATTCAGCTCCTCGCAGTATCCGTCAACTGAAATACCCTTAATCTTGATTTCTCCATTCCCATTCATAGCATGATAGATAACTATCTCTTCTTTACTTGCCGTGAAGTCCAACCACTGAATAGATTCAGCGCTGAAGTTGGTAGAATTCACGTATCCATGTACCGGAATCATGGCAATGGTGTCCTTTTGGATATGATTCGCTCGATACACGGCCATACAAGCTAAGGCTATAGTAATGTGGCTAAAATAGGAAAACAAAATAAAAGGAATTATTTTTAAGAAAATGTTTTAAGTTCAAATATTAGGTCAAAAATTAATTTTAAAAAATACCAAAATGGGTCAATTGCTGTTATATTGATCCAATTATTCCGAAATTCCAAAGAACATTTTCGGAGTATTTCTACATCAGACCTAAACAAAAAAAAAAAAAAGTCTAGATATATTTTATATATATATTTCTACACACATAATATTTTCTAAGCATTTCTAAATCGGATCTAAAAAAATCAAATATAGTTTAGGATAAATAATGTTCAGAAATAATCGTCAAACCTACAATATTCCAGCATTTCCTTCTGAAAATCGAAGAGGATTTCCTTTTGATTATCATGCCATTGAAGAAACTCCTGTCTTTTGGAGGGCAACATCTTTTCTGGACTGTAAAACTCCTTTGCTGGTATGGTCTGTACATGATTTTGGTTGTCTGAAGTGTTAAAAAGATGTGGAAAAAATCCCTTCTTTTGCTCCTCTTGTCCAAAACACTCGGGAAGTTTAGCCAGCCCCATCGGAAAGAAATTGAACGAATCAACTAACCTGATTCGCAGTGTACTATGTCGAATTGACATTAGCTTCGAACCATTTGGAATTACTTCTGGAGCAATTCCTTGTTGCAGCAGCCATGCCATAATGAATTGTCCGTCAAAGCTATAATGTAAAATATTAAAATCAATAAAATACGAAATGCAAATATATATATATGACAACAGTTATCTTTCTTACATACCCTTTTAAATTGTGTGCAATAACTGTATAACCTTTGTGGTTAGGGGAAAATAGCCAGGTACAAAAATCATCGCACGCTGAATAACCTGTGAATATCTTTTCTTCAACTTCTTCTCCATTCGCATATTGGGCGACGACGAAGTTCACAATGTGTGTACCTGATGAGTGGTCAGTTTCCATGTCAAAAAACATCAACTTGTCTGAATGTTCTTTAGCTTTTACCGTTTTCAGGAAACATGATGTGAAGTAGCATCAACAAATTCCTTGCATGATTTGCATTTAGTCGTGCCGCACACATGAAGTTCCTTCGGGCACACACGACGCTGAATAACTTTCTCGCATTTCCTGCATTGGTATATCTAAAAAGGAAAAAAAAACGCTCATTCTCATTATTCTTTTATCACACATGCACCAAAGGTACAAAAAAAAAAAAAAAAAAAAAAAAAATAATAATAATAAATACCTTATCGCACAAGGAATACTGCCTTTTACCAGGCTTTGCTTTATGCCCATCAAAACATTCTGTCGACCGACAAAGACGATCACAGTCTCGGCATCTTGTTTTGTCATCCTCCTTTGGGATGCAAAGTATACTTCTGCATACATGACACGCATCATCACAACGGTGATCCTCTATATTCATGTATGCCTTATCACATACTTCGCAGTAAAAGTCGGTGGCATAGAAGCCTTTCATGCTTTTGATGATGTGATAATGGCCCTTCTGAAGAAAGAGATTGATTCGTCGCTTTCTCTCAGCTCCTTGATATGCAACCTAATTTTAAATTGAAATAAAATTATTATTTGATTTTAAATCATAATTCAATTCTACAGCACTGAAAATTTATACCTTATTAAAATTCTCTGAAGAAACTACAGCAATCTGCACATCCAATTTGTTTTCGAAGACTGCCACTTCCTTGAAGGTTCAGGGTCCGATTTTGACTCCAGCTTCTTCATGTAGGATTAATGCACGATTAAGTAGGGTTTCTCTCCGATTGTCTCTAAAAGCATCTATAGCTTTCCTATCATTGTCTAAATATGCAATTGCATATATGATGGCCTTTGCGCAGCATACACCTAAATCGTCCGTTGGGACAGAAATAATTGATTTTTTTTTAGTGCATCAACGTCTACGTTGAGGACTTTCCTATTTCCTCCTGCACCGACTTCTCTTCTTATTGTGATGACATCAATGGTGAAATCATCACTCAGACTAATGTCTTCATGTGATTGCAACACAGCCATAATCTTGCTGACTACTCTCATGACTGTGATTTCCGACACTGACATCAATGTCGTTGAAATTGGTCTGTCTAGTCCGTCTGCCATTATGCAGAACCTTACTAAATCATTGCTGCTGAGGTTTCCGCAGCATGTTCTGATGAGATGTTGCACAAAACATCTAACGGCCTCCACAGCAGCTATAAGAGGCGTTTCACGTAGAGTGGCTGGCAAACGATCCACATCAACTCTGGCTCGGAAAGATATTTTTTCAGCATTAAACCTCTGATTACGTCTTCTCCTCCTCTCCTGAAAAATGACTGCATTTTCCAACTGAGAAAAAAAGGTGGGAAATGAATAGTTTTGGAGAAAAAAATAAAAATGAGCTTGATTAAAAAATATTTCGAGAAAGAACTAACGTTTTCAAAATCTTCCCTTTCTAAAAACACTTGTCAAAAAAAAAAGTATAAATAGGGTTATCTTTTGTCCAACTTGCTTTTGATTTCTTTTTTGATTTTTTAATGCATTTTCTTGATAATTTCGAACTTGCTTTTCTTTTATTTTTGTTTTTAATATTGCCACTTGATAGCAGCTGCTCTGTATCAGTAGCGCCAAAACCATTTATGCTTTTCGATGGATATTGTTCTTTCACGTCTATTTCTTCCCCTGATAAACAAATCTCTGTATTACCTGACAAATTCTTTACTGATGGACTAGTCATTCCATCGTCATCAAAACATTCTTCGTCGGTTAAGTCGTCCACATCAGATGGTAAAATTGTTATACCTGACCCTATTTCCTCAGAAAACAGATATTCTAATGCTTCTTCTGCAGTGTGAAACACTTTCTGCCTAGACATTCTGGAAAAAATGAAAAGGGGAAAAAACGATATTAGATACCACTAACGCTAAGCGATCCATTTATAGATCAGCATGTTTAAACTTCCGTTTTAACAATAAAAACAGTTATGATTCTAATTTTAATGGTACAGATCTATTACAGAGGTATTAAAATGTGGAATAAATAAGAAAATTATAACTTACTTCAATTTTTTTCTCGCGTTGTACCCAGAATTGAAAACTGCAAACTTCATACAATACATGCTGTACTGAATGGGGAAAAAAAAGGTTCAAAACTTGTTTGGTGGTGTAGCCACACGTTTAAAGAAACCAGCCAATGTGAATAAGATAAGATAAAAAGGTATCGTTTTCAGTGGGCGTTCGGAAAAGTAGGTGATCTATAAATAGATCACTGGGCGGTCACGGGTTAAAAGTAATAACTTTTAAAACTAAATAACCTTGATCATTAAAGATAAGAATATTAATTTAAGCATTATTGTTTAATTAAAGGATTACCAACATTGATTAGAGCTGAAACAACACACAGACTTTTGTCTACTTCTGTTGAAAAATCAGAATCATTATTCCCCTTAACCATTGATATTGGTATGTTACCATCCAACATTTTAAAAGTTTTTATTTTACGTAAGGCACGCTCAATATGTACATGAACTTTTGACAATTTTCTGGAGTGTACAATTTTTTGGTAAGAGAGCTGTGACTTTCCTTTGGTATATGCTGACACTCCAAGATTGGCTCCTTTTGCTTCAACCATACTTGAAATAGTGAAGCCCCTGTCTGCGAGGACCGTATCATTGGCTCTCAAAATATCGAGAAAACCATTGTGCAACGTTATTTGTTTGTCAGAAACCGTTCCACCCCATGCTTGTGAAATGAAACAAATATTTCCAGCAGGCAAAATTCCTGCAAGAAATTTCATAGTATTGTGGCTCTTGTAATTTGAATACGTGTGAGCCCTTGCAGTTTGGTTCTTTGGCTTTTCTATGAAATTTTCAGAGCAATCAATAATACAGGTAACATCATCCAAGGACATTTTATGAAAACAAACAGGAATACTTCTCTTCATGGTTTTTTTTGGAGGGGTAAATTATAAATCTTTTAAAATTTATCATCTTCACATCCAACCAGCAATGAAATATTTTGCTGGCTGATGCTGGCGAAATATTAAATCTCATAGCTGAATCCTGACTCAGCAAACCTAGTCTCAACTTCATTAGCACTAACGAGTTGAGGCTAACTTTTGCTTTTGGCTTCCATGCAGATAACAAGCACTGCAGTAAACATTGAAATACAAACAAATTCTTCAGCCCAGTGAAAAATTTAAAAACTTTGTTTGATGTTTTAGTGATTGAATTGTAAATGGGATGAAAAGTCATGCTTTCCGGGATACATTTATTTTTCTCTTCGAGGAGTTGCACTCTATGCTTTAGAGTCGAATTTTCTTCATATACTGCATCAGCAGTAATTTGTTTAATAAGAGTTTAATAATTAATAAGAGTTTGTGTGGCGACATTAGTGCTGCTAGATATCAAACCAAGAGTGATTTCATCATGATGGTTGTCAACGGTCACAGAAGTTTGACCTAAAAGAAAACCATGATTATTAGGTTAACATGCTACATTAACAAAGTGCATTCAATGTCACATAAAACCTTTGAACTTAAGGAAAATCTCAACTTTTCTTTGGTTCCAAAAGCTAAATCTAGAATAGGGCTTCATTGTTTGCTACTCTTCAATGACCTTTTTCATTTTCACATTTCCTAGAAAACACACAAGTAGTAAATATAAATAAAGTGGATGCAGGTTAATTGAATCAGCCGCTTTAAGAATTCCAATAACCAAAAACAGAATAAAATCCAGCTTTATTGAACCAAAATTGTTTAGCACAAACGTGATTCATATAAGCAGCGGCCACTGTATATATATAAATGTATAAATTCTTCATGCATTGGAGAAAAGCCTATCTTCAAGTTTTTGCACCCCTTCTTGAAATTGAGAATGCACTCAGTATAATGTTCATACCCTCCATTTAATTAATAGACCAGTGCAGAAGCGCTAAAAAACAGCAAAAAGTGAAATAAATTAAATACAGAATCCTTACACCGTGAAAGGGTATTAAATCTTGTGTAAATAAAAGGAAAAAATTCGTGCTTAAGCGAATTCGTTAAGGGTGAAGGAGTTAGATTGAAGGGGTTGTAAAAAGTTTTTTTTTTTTTTTTTTCATTTACGGCAAAACTATTGGTTTTATCAAAAAAAGTTAAATGTAAAAGTTGTAATAAAAAAACCTAAAACTTTTACATTTAAATTTATTTAAAAAAATTCGAACTTCATAGAGAAAAACATTTAAAAATTTTTTTTTCGGTTTATGATTTTTTTGTTATAAAAAAGTTCGAATTGCATGAAATTTGGTGGAAAGTCTGCTTTTAGGGTCTTAAATAAACTGGAATTTAAAAAAAAAAAACCGAAATTTTTGATTTCATTTTAATTTTTAATCGAAAAACAGACCCCTAATATTCAATCGAATTTTTCTACGTTAAAAACATAGTTAATTCAACTTTAGTAGTAGTCTTTTTATTCGTTGAAAGGTCAACTTTCATATGGTGAAAAAAAAAAGTTTCTGTGGAAAAATTATTCGGAAAATGGAAATTACTAAAAAATGACCTTTTTCGATCTTTACTATTTCATTATTTTTTTTATATTTCTCTTTGCAAATCATACAGTATGTCAACATACAATACACAATTTATTTATAAACATTCTGCAAAGTATTAAGGATTAGTAAAATATATATTTTGATGTGTAATTTTCAGTAAAAATTTGTTTATTCACAAAATAAATTATTCATAATAATTGATAGATATACAAAAAATGAATGTTATAAATTATTTTGAAAAAAAAAAGCATAAAACATTAAAAATTAATAAACATCGTCCATATATTATCGTTCCATACATTACAATATTAATATCACTGTTGCTAAATTAAAAAAAAAATTATGAATTAATATTTATCCTTCTTTTTGATGGATTATCTTTTTCATAAGTTTCATCTTCACCTTTAATATTATTGTCAGTTTCTTCGAGATCACCAGCTTCTTCATTTGCTTCCTCTTCATTTACTTCCTCTTGCTGTATGTTGTTCACTGCTATATCTTCTATTAATTCTGATTCGAAATCCTCAAAATACTGTTTTTCTAGATTATTGCAGTGCTTGTGATCGTGACAATTTAAGCACAGATTTGTACATTTCAATCCGTGTTTAATGCAGCCGCAATTACCTTTGTAGCAAAGGCCATTGTAACTGCAAGAAATTGATTGAAATAGTTTTTCTGGAATTAACTCAACATCAGACAATTTTGGAAATATGCCGTTTTGATGGTTTTTTCAGCCCCAGTCAGTCGTTGTTAGTTTGTTACCGAGCCAAATTTGCAATTGATAGTAAGATCGGTAGCAATGCTGCTTTCCTGCGTCTTCCGTTGGTGGCAATTTTTCCAATGAAAAAGATTTTCGTATGATACCCTCTTCATATTTTAAAAATCTTAATTCATTTAACGGGTTATGTGTTTTTTTGGATTTGTACAAACTTTTTATTAACTCTGAGCCATTTCTTGCAATAATTCTCTTAACAGCATTTTTTTCATATATATCCGTTAAGGGCAACAAATCATCATTGACTAATAAATTTTTAAAAATCATCCTTTTTCCTTTACCAGCAAAACTTGACGTAGTATGAGAATCCGAGAAGCAATGCAAAAACCTATTAATTTTTTAAAAGCTTCAAACTTGAAACTAGGGAATTAAAATCAAATGTAGCTGCTTCTTTCATATTCTTCTTTGTATCTACGGATCTCCTGGTTTTCATAGAAACGAATGCTTTGATCGCAGATTATCTACTGTAACTTGCTTGACAAGTTTTATGAATATGAGCAGAGTTAAGTTTTTGAAAATTTCATACACTTGTTATCATTTCTTTTCATGCTGGATTTCACCAAAGTTGCTATAGCTTCCGGCTGTATTTTACGCATCTCTTTGGAACCTTTTAAATTGCTTATGACGCAAACAGCTTCCTCCATATTTATAATTTGAAAAACATAAATATAATCAAGGAAAATAATGATGTTTAAACTGCAAAATTTTCAATAAAATTTAACTTCAGATTATTTAGTACAAATATTTTATTTTTTTCGAAGTGTTTAAAACTTTACTTTGGAAAAACAAAAATGAGTAGAGTGCTTACACAAAAATATATTTTTTCAATAATAAATTAAAATTTATTTGCAACCAAAGAAAAATGAGTTTACTGCAATCTATACTACTATTATAAAGATGAAAGTTTTGTTTGTGTGTTTGTATCGTATAGGCTGGAAAACTACTGGACCGATTTTAACCATTTTTTCATTATTAGAAAACTACATTATCAGGAATTATAATAGGGTATAATTTATTTCAAAAACAATTAGTGTAAAAAAGTTATATAATGTTTTATGTGATTTTTAGTGCTTTTTACCCAACAGACCCCGAACCAATTGCGGCACATAAAACATTTTTCTACTAAAATGTAGGAAATTTTATTTTAACTATGACGAAAAAAAACAATTTTGCACATACAGCGATTTTTGTATTTTTTATGAAATTTTGAAAAATCTTTATTTTTCATTTTTTCATGGGTTTAATTTTGTAATTTGTGTTAATTTTAAATAGTTGTTTGGCAACAATTGTATTTATTTTTCTGAAGGACAATACATTAAAGGTCTTTTTAAACCAGAGACTAATAATTACTTTTATTATTAGCCTATGCTTATTTTTTTAGAATTTGGCAACATTTGTGTTTATTTTGTAAATATGTGCTTATTTTGTAACTGTGAGTAAAAGAGGAAGATCTCAGCTTATGAAATATTTGTCCATGGCGAGGAGAGCCAAAATAAGTCGTCTTACAAACGTCTTTAGCTAACACAAATAAATTCGAGGGTTTTCCTACACGTGAATATGCAACATATAGTTGCCCACGAGAAAAACAAGGATTTTTTAAATATAAACATTTAATGGACATTGTTTGGACTTCATAGTTATGGCGAAAGCTAAACTAATGAGAATCTAACCTTCTGAAGGGTATCGTAGATTCTGACGGTATCATTGGAGTCCGTGGGAAAAGGATCACTTCTCCTTTAAAAACCTTTTAATAATGTAATTATGTGACATGATATAATAATACTTACATGTATTTGTTTTCATTAAAGAGTTTCGCACAATGAAGCACTAATCATTGAAAAGTAGGAATAATTTCACTGTATCACAATTATTACAGAATACGTGCTTAAATGTTCCCATCTTCGTTCGTGAATAATAATTGCATTGTATTAAGAGGTTACAAAAGTAAAACTTCAGTCATGGAGGTCATCATGTTCTTTTACAACTAGCATCTACGCAAAAAAAAAGGTACCCATGACTGGTGTTCTCCTACCGTTACCCCTTAAATAATTTACTACTATGAAATACAACAAAAACCTTAGCCACAGCAACGCGTGGCCGGGTCAACTAGTTATATTATAATTTTACCTTTTTATATTCGCAGAGGCTGAAAATCGACATAATTCTTTGAAATTTGTGATCTTCAAGTACCAATAATTAGCCGATCTCCACCCGTTTTTGCTCGTAACGAACAAATCCTGTAATAATACAACAAAAATTTTTTAATTTTTCACTCTAATTTCACGCTATTTTTTAAATTTTTTTTACAAAGAATGAAAATTAAATTTGAAATGAATAGAACTCAGGAAAATTTGATTTCAATTACTTTGCAATATTTTTATTACTCTACTAAAATAAATGTTACAATAAAATAATAAATAAATAAAAAAAGCAATTGTTGATTAAATCGCCAGTATTAACTTTCATTTTAATAACTCGTTTCAATTTGTTTTGCCCCCCCGTGTCCGTTTACCTTGTCGTGGTGGGGGGGCTTGCGGTGTGGTGAGTTCGGGGCGAGCTCTTGGGAGGAGTAGTGAACCCCCAGTTGCTCAAACAGAATATCGGCGGGAGGGGATTTTTTTCCCTTCCTTCCCTCATCACACTTACCAAATGCGGACGAAAACCCCTAAGCCAAGGTGTGTCAACCGTGCCTATGGCTGCGTGGTACCGGGGGTAGTCGGTGCCTCAAACGGGAGGCTTCAGGGATAGCAGGCGAACCCTGTCGTATGCAGCCTTACCTCTGTGTAGGGGGGCTACACAGGGGCTAGACCCCACTTTTCCCCCTAGTTCTCTGGTTTTTTTATGGATATAAACACTAAGAACACTTCTCCCCCTTGTGGGGAGCGTCAGACTGTATATTCGAACTTAGCAAAATTCTTTATCATAAAACGAAGCGACCCAAATTTAAATTTTACAAAAATATCTCCCTTTGTCATCAATAAAGCCTTAAGTCATCAGATAGGTGAATTTTAAACTGTTAAAAAATTACGAAATGGCGAACTTTTAGTCGAAATTAAAGATACCCAACAAGTTTCAAAAATAATGTCAATAAAACAAATTGGATCATACCTAGTCACTGTCTCAGAACATTCAACCCTAAATTTTTCACGCGGCATAATTTCTGAACCTGATCTTCTCTATACCTCAGAAAGTGAAATATTACAGGAAATGCAAGACCAACACGTGAGTGGAGTTAAGAGGATCTCCATCAAACGTAACGGCGAGATGGTAAACACGAAACACATTATTTTAACATTCAGTACACCCATCCTCCCGCATCGTGTTAAAGCCGGCTATCTCTCTTGTCCAGTTCGCCCCTATATTCCAAATCCGCTCCGGTGTTTCAAATGCCAGCGATTTGGACATTCAAAGCTTTCGTGCCGTGGTACTGAAACCTGTGCCAGGTGTGCAGAGCCCGGTCACGATAGCAATAACTGCTCTAAAACATACAAATGCGTTAACTGTAAAGGGGATCACCCTTCATATTCCAGATCTTGCTCAAAATGGCTATCAGAAAAAGAAATCCAGGTTATTAAAACAACCCAAAAAATTTCTTATCCAGAAGCAAGAAAATTAGTCGACTCTCGCACACCCACAGTAGGAATTTCCTACTCTGCAGCAGTAAAAAAGATCTTAAAATCAGCAAGCACTCAGACAGAAACACAAACTGTTAATAATAACACTTCGCTAAACTCCACAACACAGACAAATAAACAAACCTCTTCCTCTAGCAGTAAAACCAATGTAAGTAAAACACAAACCAAAAAATCCACCAATGCAAATATAAATAACACTGCTGTTGAACCATCTAAGAAAACAGTCGAAAAAAAGAAAATTCTCGCACGCGCAAAACTTGGGGTATCCTCCAAACAGAGACCCCCAAAACATTACAATTTTAAAAAGGAGGACTTCTTGCTTACCAGCAAGAAGGTTAAACTAACAAAATCTCCTCCTCTTCCCTCTGACGAAGAAGTAGAGGACATTGAGTTTGAAGAAACTCCCCGAACCGATGATGAAGGTTGGGTGGAGGATCTTCCTGCCTCTTGATGTGCTTCTCTCTCTTTGGCCGTTTTTCTTTCTCTTTCTTCTTCATGGCCCTGAATATTCTCTCTTGGAACTGTCAGAGTTACTCGCATAATGTCACAGACATCAAGGATCTTGTCGAATACCACCAACCGGCCATATTTTGTCTGCAAGAAACATTTCTGTCCCCTGCTGATAGACCGAGGTTGAAAGGTTTTGACATATACCGCAAGGACTGCTTGTCAGGTGACCGTCGTTGTGGAGGAGTGGCATTGCTAATCGCTAATGATTATGCATCAAGCCAGCTCAATATCAACACATCCCTGCAAGCAGTAGCTGCGCGCGTACACCTTCACTCGCTGTTTACAATCTGTTCTGTATATATTCCACCTTCTTACGATTTGAGAGGCGTGGAATTGCAAACACTTGTAGATCAACTTCCTCCCCCATTTATCCTCTTGGGGGATTTTAATGGCCATAATCCTCTCTGGGGGAGTCCAGACTCCAACAGTAGAGGTTTAACAATAGAAAATTTTATTGAAGACAATGATCTTTGCATCCTTAATAACGGTGAAAACACTTATTTTCATCTTTCTACCCAATCTTACCATGCCATCGATCTCGTAATATGCTCACCTTCTTTTCTGCCACGTTGGGATTTTCAGGTGGAGGGTGGTCTCTACTCCAGTGGCCACTTTCCGATCAGGATAACCTCTACTGGACGCTGCGGCCATCAGCAGCATCAGCAAGCTCGACTTCGCATTGATCGAGCTGATTGGGCAGCATTTACCCAGTTGGCAGAAATTAAATCAGAAGACGTAACTGATATTGATATCGATGTAGCGGTAAAGCGAGTAACCGACATTATCCTAAACGCAGCTAACGCTGCCATACCAAAAACCACTAAAGGCAGGATCAAGTTTCCTAAGCCTTGGTGGAACCTCTATTGTCAGGAGGCTCATAAGAAGCAAAAAAAGGCATGGAATACGTTTCGTCGTTATCCAACCACACAAAATCTCGTGGCACTTAAACGAGCTCGTGCTGAAGCTCGAAGGATTCGACGGAAGAGCCAGCGGGACTCGTGGCAGACCTATGTCAGCACAATCACGACGTCCACCCCATCAAAGACCGTATGGGGTAAAATAAAAAAAATCGTTGGCAACTATAATATATCTTGTGCACCCATTCTGAAGAATAACGGTCGTATTTTATCCGATCACAAAGAGGTGGCTGACTGCATGGGGACTTATTTGGCAGAAGTCTCCAGTGCAAATAACTATTGCTCAAAATTTTTAACCATCAAATCACGCAAAGAACAAAAATTCTAGATTTTAATTCAAACATTTTTAATCAATACAACACAAAATTCACCCTTCAAGAACTGAATGCTGCCTTACAAAAATCAAAAAACACATCCCCAGGTCCAGATGAAATTCACAATAGTATGTTAAAACATCTAAGCAGGTCCTCTTTAGAACATATTCTGCATCTTTTCAATAGAATTTATTCGGAACACAGATTACCAAAATCCTGGTGTCAAGCAACAGTAATTCCTATCCTTAAGCCCAATAAACCATCTGAAAAACCTGAGAGCTATAGACCTATAGCTCTCACTAGCTGCCTATGTAAAATAATGGAACGGATGGTCAACTCCAGGCTGATATACATTTTGGAGTCGCATCATCTGCTATCTCCATATCAAAGTGGATTCAGGCGTGGTAGATGCACAATAGACAACCTATTGCTTCTCGAAACATCAATAAGAGAAGCATTTCTCAAACGAAAACATCTCGTGAGCGTATTTTTTGACATTGAAAAAGCATATGACCGTACTTGGAGATATGGGATCCTTAAAACCCTGCACGAGTATGGGTTACGAGGTAATCTACCCATCTTTCTCTCTAATTTTCTTAGAGATCGAACTTTTCGCGTACGTGTCAAGTCTGTCTTGTCAGATGCCTTCATTCAAGAAGAAGGAGTTCCCCAGGGAAGTGTACTAAGCGTAACTCTTTTTATAATAGCAATCAACAACTTAATCGAACAACTGCCTCCCGCTGTCAAGGGTACCATGTTCGTTGATGACTTTCAAATTTCTTTCTCTTCATCGATCATGAGTATCATTGAAAGACAACTTCAAATGGCTATTAACAAAGTAACACAATGGGCGGAGGAAAATGGCTTTACTTTCTCTGTTCAAAAAACTTTCTGTATCCACTTCTGCCGTAAAAGAGGTCTTCATCCTGATCCAACACTTCTCCTTAACAATCAACCAATAGCTGTAAAAGATCAAGGAAAATTCCTCGGTCTTACACTTGATAACAAACTCAAATTTATACCGCATATACAAGAGTTAAAAAAGAAATGTTTACTAAAATTAAATATCCTTAAAGTCTTATCGAACACTTCCTGGGGTGCTGATACAGAGTCTCTCTTAAGAATCTACAGGGCTCTAATACGCTCAAAACTTGATTATGGATGCCAAATTTATGGCTCCACGGGAAAAAGCTATCTGAAAGTTCTAGATCCAATCCACAATCAGGCACTGCGCATCTGCACAGGAGCTTTCCGAACCTCACCTATTAACAGTCTTTATATTCTTGCTCACGAACAATCTTTAAACAATAGACGCCTCAAACTTTCATTGAACTTCTACTTCAAAATAAAACCTTATACTGATCACCCTTTACACCTTCATATTTTTAATCCATCTAATGTTATCTTATTTCTTCACCGTCCTTCTGCAACCCCAACATTCGGGATCCGAATGCGCCGGGTGCTTTCAGATTTGCAACTGTCAGATTTTAATACTCTCAATACAATAAAACTGATTGAACCATGGTGTGAAGCAGTTCCATCTACCATCAATGACCTCGCTAAATTCTCTAAAGAGACTACCTCCAATACAGCCTACCAACAAATATTTTATGATACAAAATGCAAATACTCTGATTATCATGACATTTTCACTGACGGATCAAAAGCAAACGATCACGTCGGCTTTGCTGCAATAATAAATGGTCAAGTTACCGCTGAACAATCACACCCATCTTGCTCTGTTTTTACAGCAGAAATAAAAGCCATATTGATATCTCTACAATCAATAACCCATTCCGCTCACAAAAAGTGGGTGATATACACTGACTCAAAGAGTTCAGTGGAAGCAATCACCCACTGCAACAATAACAGCCATCCCATAGTCATTCAGTCTTATCATTTATACCAAAGTCTTACACAAAATAATTTTCATGTACTCTTTTGCTGGATCCCTGGTCACGTAGGCATTGCCGGCAATGAAGCCGCTGATTCAGCTGCCAAAGACGCAAATATCCTAGTTGATGACAGTGTCCCTTTAGTTGACATTAAAAACGCAATATCTGAATGTCTTAACACGCATTTGCAACGGACCTGGAATCTCGAAACACAAAACAAATTACATTCGATCCAGCCATCGACTAAAGGTTTCAAATCATTACAACTTTCCAGGAGAGAACAAGTTTCGTTAACTCGTCTTCGCATCGGCCATACCAGGTTCACCCATAAATACCTCTTATGCCGTGAACCAGCTCCGATTTGTATTAGATGTAAAGTCAACCAGACAGTGTTGCATATCTTATGCAACTGCCCAAATTTTAACCAAATACGTTTTAAATATTTTAATAATTTTAATCCATCTCTGAAAGAGTTACTGGGGGACCCACCCCATCCCAATATATACTCCTTCCTCCGGGAGATTGGCTTCTCCTTTTTAATTTAGTGGTCGTGTCGTCAAAATGTAATTTTATCCGTTTTTCTTGTTACTGAAGGTTCTTTGACAACCTATTGTTTCAAACCCTTTAATAAATTTTTTAATGTTTACAGGTTTTTTATCACTTGTTTTAAACTACTGTTGTCTATACCTTTCTCTCCAAAACATTTTTACTTTTATCATACCCTGATTTTTTATTTATGTATAAATTTTAAACTAAAAAATCGTTTGGCGCAGTATAGCCCTCAAGGGCTCTTGCGCCATTAAAAATAAGTAAACCAAACCAAACCAAACCAATTTGTTTTGGTTAGTACGTTTAATACGACGATAGTTAAAAGTAAGTTATATTTCATTGCAAAAATAAAATTTAATTGTTCAACGTTACCTTACTATAATTAAACGAAAACAATCCGCACTTGCATAAACTTTATTCAGTAATCTTCAACACAATATTTTAAACGCCACTTGGTTTCCAAAATAAAATGATGCTACTCACAAGACTGTTCTTTTGAGACTGTCAAACGGTTTCGACAGCTGCTCCGAAAAGAGCCGGCTCCGCCCCTGACCCCCGCCCCTTCAGATTTCTGTAGAAGTCTAATTTGAGAAATGTGTACCTATTATACCTTCCGGAAAACCAGATTCTCGAGATTTTGGAAAATTTCCATTGAAAAGAAAAATTTTTAAGTTAATAATCTTCAACTAAAAAAAATAAAGAAAAAATGAAAATCGAAAAAGGACATTTTTTAGTTTTTTCCACAGAAATATTTTTTTTTCACCATATGAAAGTTGACCTTTCAACCAATAAAAAGACCACTACTAAAGTTGAATTAACTAAGGTTTTAACGTAGAAAAATTTGATTGAATATTAGGTCTGTTTTTCGATTAAAAATTAAAATAAAAATCATAACCCAAATCACAAGAGAAAAGGAAACTGATTAACAGTGCTGCTGTACCATCTTCTAAAATACCTTCTTCATCATTATCTGGTGTATTTGTAACATTATGTTGAATATTTTCATGTATGTTAATGAGCTGGTTGGGTAAATTTGGCAATTTGATATGAGCATAATGTTTGTATACATTTTTTAAGTATTGTAATGCTTTGTACACTTTATTAACATTAACAATGTCTTGCCATATAATATTTGCATTGTTTGGCGTACTTCGGACTATAATATAAAGTTGTGGGTTTTCAATTATTGCGTCTTTAGGTTTTGGGAGTTTTTTTAATGTTTCTTCCATCGGACGCGGTAAATGAAAAGTCCTGCCCTTTACTTTTTTAACCATCTGACGATTGGGTGGACGCGTATTAGCCACAGGATTCATTGTGACAACCACCTGAAACGCTTTAGCGCGTTAGATTAAAATGTTTTTATAGTGTTTAGCTGAGCTATTTCTGGTGGAAGAGTGCTTACGTGCATGTTATTGAAGATACAGACAGCAGGCATTTGGTTAGCGCGAATCTTATCAAGGCATGTTTGGCATATTTACGGACTGTGAGTTATTAGGTTAGAATTATAGTACAGGAGCTGATTCCAAACATCTGTTGATATGGGTTTTCTTAATCGTTCTATGGAACTAATATCCCTAGAATAACAAAGTTTATTGCGCGCCATACAATGCAGTTTTGGTGTGTCTGCACTTTTTTTGGAGAATAATTTAAAAGCAACCTTATTACTTTTTATTATTTCATCTTCCACGATTTCACTATCAGGTGTACGCTCTACAACGGCACTTCCTACCGTCGGTTGCTTTCCTAGCTCCATAAGCTTATCCACATTACCACTCGCCAAAGAATCATCAATATCAAGCAATAACTTACAGTCGCTGTGTGTTTGATAAATCTCCCTGATAATAATCCGAAGATGTTTGGAATGCGATTTAACGTTATTAATAAAGTTGATATTTTCTTGCAGTTTTCCTGTTTCTACAGACATCGAGTAAATTCGCGCAGTAGTTTGGAGGCTCAATACTTCGAAAATGTTTTTCAATTTTAGTAAGATTCCATCATTTAATACGCAAAATGAATCCGAACAAGACCATGTCAGACTTTTGGACATTTCCTTAACATTTGTAAAGGTTTTTGCTTTGCCAGTATCATCAACCTCAATAGGTTTTTCTTTATCTTCATAAACCTTATAAGCTTGTTCAGAATAAAATGGCTCCTGATTACTACGATGTTCTGATTTACCAAGAAATAAAGCCCAGTATCTTTTTGTTGCAGGACTGAAGATGGAAACGTCCTGCCAGCTAGGGCGTCGACTGTCACTTTCCATGAACTCTAAAATTGGTTTTATGTCGGGATCTTCAAGTTGATCTTTTCGAACTTGGTCATCACTCCATGGATCAGGTTCTGATGATGTTGGAGTCACTGTCACCTGATAGGCGGTAGGGCTAGTCGTTCCATACTGTTTCTCGATTCGGGAACAATAGTGGCAGTTCTGAGGACAGGGTCTCCTTGATAAAGCGTCTGCATTGCCGTGAGACAACCCTTTTCGGTGCTTGATCTCCATGTCATATTCCTGGAGCCGCTGAATCCACCTGGCTATCTGGCCTTCCGGATTTTTGAAGTTCAAAAGCCAAGTTAACGAGGCATGATCTGTCCGAAGCAGAAATTTCCGGCCGTAGAGGTAATGATGGAAGTGTTCTACAGCTTTTACTATGCCCAGTAACTCCTTTCTGGTGACGCAGTAATTTCGCTCCGACTTTGATAAGCATTTGCTCCAGTAAGCGATGACATGTTCATTGCCGTCAATTTCTTGGGATAAAACAGCTCCAATGCCCTCGTTGCTCGCATCAGTGTCCAGGATGAAGGATTTTTCAGGCTGAGGATAGGCGAGGATAGGCGTTGATGTTAAAGCCTCCTTCAGTCGTAGAAATGCATCTTCGCATTCTTTGGACCATTCGAACTTTTGCTTGCTCTCCGTCAGCTTATGCAAAGGTCGTGCAATGTTGGAAAAACCCTTTACAAACTTCCTGTAGTAGGTGCAGAGCCCCAGGAAACTTCGCAGCTGATGGATGTTTTCGGGACGACTCCAACTCTTGACAGCAGATACCTTCTCTGGATCGGTTTGTACACCCTCAGAAGAGATGATGTGACCAAGGTAGTTCACTTCCCGGCGGAACAAATTACATTTGGACGGGCTTAACTTCAGATTGGCTTCCTTAAGCTTTTGCAGCACCTTCCTAAGATTTGCCAGATGTTCTTCGAAGCTGCGTCCCACGATGATGATATCGTCTAAGTAGACCAGACAGGATTCGTAAGAAAGTCCTCTTAACACTGTCTCCATAAGACGCTCGAACGTAGCTGGTGCATTGCAGAGGCCGAAGGGCATCACTTTAAACTGCCATAAGCCTTGTCCAGTTGTAAACGCTGTCTTCTCTCGGTCATCAGGGTGTATTTCAACCTGCCAGTAGCCGCTCTTCAAGTCCAGAGTCGAAAACCACTTGTGTCCGGACAGAGTGTCCAAGGTGTCGTCTATCCGTGGAAGAGGGTAACTGTCTTTCTTGGTGATTTCATTCAGCCGCCGGTAATCGACACAAAATCTGGTGGAGCCATCTTTCTTTCGGACCAAGACGATGGGAGAGGCCCAAGGACTGGATGACGGTTCGATTACATCATTCTCCTTCATCTCTTTCAGGAGGGTCTCAACCTCTTCCTTCTGGGCGAACGGTAGTCGTCTTGGATGCTGTTTAATAGGGGGGTGTTCTCCAGTGTAGATCCTATGCTGCGTTAAATTCGTCCGGCCCACATCCTCCGATGTAGATGAAAACAGATGCTTGAAGTCGTCCACCAATTGTTCCGCAGCAGTTCTTTGATCTTTCGTTAATGGTGCACTCCCAATTAACTTCGATGTCAAGAACTCAGAAGACACAGTTTCGGGGGAATTGATTCTTCTAATGATGCAGTTTAGTGGAGTACAAGTTGCTAACACTTCACCTTTCCGAATATTCCTTGGCCTTTCACTCACGTTGGCGACTCTTACAGGAATTACATCCTTAGAAAGGTCCACAAGCGTAGATGCTACCAGCACTCCTTTTGGGTTATTGCTTAAGTTGGGGGATTCAATGAGTCCAAATCGAAAACTATTGCTTTCTTCAATGGAGCCGGGTATTAATGATTCTGACCTTGAGGGAATTGACAAATCTGTTTGGGCAATTATTTGATGAGCGGATTTTCATCACTTTCTGCGGGAAAGACTGCTATGTCTTCTCTCGTCGAGTGCAGCTCGTTAGTCTTGAAGTCGAGGTTGAAGTCATACTTCTTTAAAAAGTCCAATCCGAGAATGAAGGGGTCTGTGATAGCAGCAACGAATGCCGTATGATGGTAAGTGGCATTTCCAAACACAATTTCTAAGTTTACTTTACCTTCAATCTCGATCTTGTCACCTGTCACAGTTTGGAGGGTAACACAGGGCGGCGTCCATAGAATGTTGAGTCCAAATTGACGAGCCACATCTGTTCTAATGATTGTAACATTGGCTCCAGTGTCAATAATCAGTTCGCAGGGAAACCCGTTCACGTATGCGTAGACAAACAGTCCATTACTGCCGCCACTCGTCGATGAAATCTGGAAAACTTTAAGATGGGGCTCATTCCAATTTGGCTACCTCCGCCCCGCGAGATTGCCATGACTTAGTTTTCCTGGACCTGGGAGGGAGAGGTGCTCTTCCCTCTGGTTTCTTGGCGAGCTTCACAGTTTCTTCGTAAGTGACCCTCGCCGCCACATTTCCAGCACTTAAGTGATTGTCCATTTTGGTACTTGGGAGCCGAAGTCCTTTTGAGGATTCCTACAATTTCTTTTATTTGCTTTTCCAGTTCAGCAAAGCGTGACGAAACCGGATCAGACTCATCAGTTTTCACGCCGCGGACTGAATGGCGATCTTTGCGGGTTGCTTGCTGGGCGGCCTCCAACTTCATCGCATACACAACAGCAGAACTCAGGTCTTTGACATCCGCCATCCGTAGAGCTTTCTGGATTTCCGGATCTCGAACCCCGTCGATGTAGTAGTTGAGTGCCAGGTTGTCTCGAACATCCGCAGGACAGTCGCAAAAAGCAAGATGAGACAGTCTCTCGACGTCCACCGCTAGCTCTTGCAGGGTTTCCCCGGTTTTCTGGAAACGGGACTTCAACTGGAGTCGGCTGAAATCTTTCTGGCACTTCTCACCGAAGCGAAGCTCCAACGCAGATGTGAGGGCGGCGAAATCCAGGCGCTGGCTGTCCGGAAGGGTCTGGAGAATGTCCGCTGCGTCACCTCTCAGGGATGCTGCCAGATGACAGGCCTTGGTAGCAGAGTCCCATCCGTTCGCTTCCGCCACTATCATGAATTGAGTTTTGTAAACTTGCCACGAAGTTTTCCCATCAAATGTGGCAAGTTTAATGGACGGTCGAGCAACCGATGTGGGAGCGCCAAAATGTACAGAGCTGCTTTCCGCGGTCGCCAATCTCCTTTCCACGTCCTTAAAGATCTCTTCTTTAAATAGATGAAATCTTCTATCTTCTTCTTCAAATTTATTTTCTACAGCATTGAATCGGCTTTCAACGGTATGAAATTTTTCTTCAATAGCATCAACTCGATGCTCTATGTCATTAAATTTATTTTCCATCACAGTCTTTACCGAAATAAGGTCGTTTTTAATTTCTTCTTGGTTAGACGTTAAGTCCTTTTTCAGCACCGTTAAATCGCTTTTTAACTGGTCTTGATTTGCCAACATACTTGCAGTCAGATCACTTTTTACAGAGGTGATTGCGTCAAGAAGTTGTTTTAATTGTTCATCCATTGCGCGAGTAATCACCATAAAAACAAAGTCCAAATTTAAAAAGTCTTAATGAAAAAAATGTCCAAAGTCACACTTACTCCAAGAAAGTCCAGAAGAAGCCCCACGTTGGGCGCCAAATTGTAACGGATTCGGTGCGACTTCCACTTTCTTGAAATGAAGACACAGTTCTTGATAAAAACACAGGAAATTTATTTACACTATGTACAAGAAAGATCTTCAACAACTGCTAAATTATTCATCAGCAATTAAGCAATTATCACACAACACCGTACACTCAACGTTTACACACGTATTTACTTCCAAATACGAAAACAACACAGCGAAATGCCTCGCTATAAACAGAGCAAAATGCTCTCAGTTCGAAATATCAATCGAAACTAACTCTTTATCCAGCGTAACCGTTTATATAACACCGAAAAGAAATTTCTCAAATATTCCACACGCTTCTGTAAAGTAGTAGACCGTTATCAATGAAAAGAAAATAGGGGTCGTATACTTTAGCCGAATAAAAAGGGGTTGTGTATTCATTACGGGAAACTATTTACAGGTTACGTTCCTACAATAATTACTATTTACAGGATTTGTAACAATAAGAATCACCCTGTGTCTTCACTATTTAAAGGAACAATATATCTCATAAATTCAGAGGCAAAAAAAAAAAAAAAAAAAAAGAAATTTTTGCCTTTGAATTTCCAAAGGCACGATGTGCCGCTTTACTTCAGAGGCAAAAAAAAAAAAAAAAAAAAAGACATTTTTGCCTCTCGTCCTACGCAGTCTGCCTCTAAACTTTAGAGGTAAAATGTTCTAATTTTGTCTTTGGAATCAGAGGCATTGTTTTTATAGTGTAGCCCCTTCGCCGTGTGTCCACTCTCTTTTTTAAATGATCACAAGAACAGCTTTTTAAATTTATCAAAACATTTTTTTTATTTAATTGCATCGTTGCTTCTGAATTTTACCGTGCTATATCCAGCATTTGCAACTACAGAATTGCACATAAAATCTTGAAATTACTCTATAATTTCGGCTTCAGTCGCCGTCGCCCCTGAAACAAAAACAAAAAAATAAATAAATATAAAAACTGGAACTTGCGCAGGTAGGTATATACTGCTTTTATATTTTATCTTCTTATATTAAATTAAACTATAACCGTAAACGAATTCTTCTGAAGTGCTACTAAACATGCTGGGTAACACCACAGACTTAAGATGGGTAGAGATAGTTAGTGGTAACCTTCTCTCGAGCATAGCATGTAATTCTACGAGGGAGTTGTTTTATGATAAAATAGTTTCTTATTGTTCTGCATTTGGATGTAAGGAAAAATCAGTCAAGTGAGGACCAAAACATCCCATCAGAAAGTATATACTTTATTAATATTTAAGTTATTTCCAAATTTATTGGTTTTATTGAAAAAAACTACGCTTTTTTGGCGTAAAACATTTCGTGTTACCAAATTTAACAATTTTAACTGAGCATTCGGGTTATATTTAATCTTAAAAAATAAGTAGCATAGAAATTCATTTCACCAATAGTGCAAACATGTGTCCTCAGTAAGTTATTTTTCAAGAAACAAATGCAAGAAGTTGTGATTTCCTTCTCTCATACTAATATCATACAGTCGGATGAATGCTATATGTAGGGAAATTCAAGTCAGTTTTTTCCATATTGCTTCGAGGAAAACTCAATAAAGGAATGTTTTGTTATTTTTCGAGGACTTGAAGCAGGGGCGAACTGACCACCTGCCCGCAGGCTAGCGTGCCTTGTGTTTTTTACGCAATCGCACCAGTGCTTCTTTTTTTCGCCCTCGAACCCCAGTGTGCCTTCGTTTTTTTTTTTTTTTTTTTTTATACGCCCTCGCACCAGTGAGACTTTTTTTTCATTCGTCTAACCCATTGACATACTGTTTTCTAAGAAGGAATATTTTCCCCTCCCGGAAATCAGAAAAAGTCGTACTTACCGTTAAATAATAATATTCACGAAGTGAGCACGGTGGTAGTGTCGAACAATAGCTTCCTTTACTCTAAATCTTAGTTCACAGAAATCGCAGATGTAATAAACTTGCTTCGAGGAAAACTCAACAAAGGAATGTTTTGTTATTTTTCGAGGACTTGAAGCAGGGGCGAACTGACCACCTGCCCGCAGGCTAGCGTGCCTTGTGTTTTTTACGCAATCGCACCAGTGCTTCTTTTTTTCGCCCTCGAACCCCAGTGTGCCTTCGTTTTTTTTTTTTTTTTTTTATACGCCCTCGCACCAGTGAGACTTTTTTTTCATTCGTCTAACCCATTGACATACTGTTTTCTAAGAAGGAATATTTTCCCCTCCCGGAAATCAGAAAAAGTCGTACTTACCGTTAAATAATAATATTCACGAAGTGAGCACGGTGGTAGTGTCGAACAATAGCTTCCTTTACTCTAAATCTTAGTTCACAGAAATCGCAGATGTAATAAACTTGCTTCGAGGAAAACTCAACAAAGGAATGTTTTGTTATTTTTCGAGGACTTGAAGCAGGGGCGAACTGACCACCTGCCCGCAGGCTAGCGTGCCTTGTGTTTTTTACGCAATCGCACCAGTGCTTCTTTTTTTCGCCCTCGAACCCCAGTGTGCCTTCGTTTTTTTTTTTTTTATACGCCCTCGCACCAGTGAGACTTTTTTTTCATTCGTCTAACCCATTGACATACTGTTTTCTAAGAAGGAATATTTTCCCCTCCCGGAAATCAGAAAAAGTCGTACTTACCGTTAAATAATAATATTCACGAAGTGAGCACGGTGGTAGTGTCGAACAATAGCTTCCTTTACTCTAAATCTTAGTTCACAGAAATCGCAGATGTAATAAACTTGCTTCGAGGAAAACTCAACAAATTAATGTTTTGTTATTTTTCGAGGACTTGAAGCAGGGGCGAACTGACCACCTGCCCGCAGGCTAGCGTGCCTTGTGTTTTTTACGCAATCGCACCAGTGCTTCTTTTTTTCGCCCTCGAACCCCAGTGTGCCTTCGTTTTTTTTTTTTTATACGCCCTCGCACCAGTGAGACTTTTTTTTCATTCGTCTAACCCATTGACATACTGTTTTCTAAGAAGGAATATTTTCCCCTCCCGGAAATCAGAAAAAGTCGTACTTACCGTTAAATAATAATATTCACGAAGTGAGCACGGTGGTAGTGTCGAACAATAGCTTCCTTTACTCTAAATCTTAGTTCACAGAAATCGCAGATGTAATAAACTTGCTTCGAGGAAAACTCAACAAAGGAATGTTTTGTTATTTTTCGAGGACTTGAAGCAGGGGCGAACTGACCACCTGCCCGCAGGCTAGCGTGCCTTGTGTTTTTTACGCAATCGCACCAGTGCTTCTTTTTTTCGCCCTCGAACCCCAGTGTGCCTTCGTTTTTTTTTTTTTTTTTATACGCCCTCGCACCAGTGAGACTTTTTTTTCATTCGTCTAACCCATTGACATACTGTTTTCTAAGAAGGAATATTTTCCCCTCCCGGAAATCAGAAAAAGTCCTACTTACCGTTAAATAATAATATTCACGAAGTGAGCACGGTGGTAGTGTCGAACAATAGCTTCCTTTACTCTAAATCTTAGTTCACAGAAATCGCAGATGTAATAAACTTGCTTCGAGGAAAACTCAACAAAGGAATGTTTTGTTATTTTTCGAGGACTTGAAGCAGGGGCGAACTGACCACCTGCCCGCAGGCTAGCGTGCCTTGTGTTTTTTACGCAATCGCACCAGTGCTTCTTTTTTTCGCCCTCGAACCCCAGTGTGCCTTCGTTTTTTTTTTTTTTTATACGCCCTCGCACCAGTGAGACTTTTTTTTCATTCGTCTAACCCATTGACATACTGTTTTCTAAGAAGGAATATTTTCCCCTCCCGGAAATCAGAAAAAGTCGTACTTACCGTTAAATAATAATATTCACGAAGTGAGCACGGTGGTAGTGTCGAACAATAGCTTCCTTTACTCTAAATCTTAGTTCACAGAAATCGCAGATGTAATAAACTTGCTTCGAGGAAAACTCAACAAAGGAATGTTTTGTTATTTTTCGAGGACTTGAAGCAGGGGCGAACTGACCACCTGCCCGCAGGCTAGCGTGCCTTGTGTTTTTTACGCAATCGCACCAGTGCTTCTTTTTTTCGCCCTCGAACCCCAGTGTGCCTTCGTTTTTTTTTTTTTTATACGCCCTCGCACCAGTGAGACTTTTTTTTCATTCGTCTAACCCATTGACATACTGTTTTCTAAGAAGGAATATTTTCCCCTCCCGGAAATCAGAAAAAGTCGTACTTACCGTTAAATAATAATATTCACGAAGTGAGCACGGTGGTAGTGTCGAACAATAGCTTCCTTTACTCTAAATCTTAGTTCACAGAAATCGCAGATGTAATAAACTTGCTTCGAGGAAAACTCAACAAAGGAATGTTTTGTTATTTTTCGAGGACTTGAAGCAGGGGCGAACTGACCACCTGCCCGCAGGCTAGCGTGCCTTGTGTTTTTTACGCAATCGCACCAGTGCTTCTTTTTTTCGCCCTCGAACCCCAGTGTGCCTTCGTTTTTTTTTTTTTTTATACGCCCTCGCACCAGTGAGACTTTTTTTTCATTCGTCTAACCCATTGACATACTGTTTTCTAAGAAGGAATATTTTCCCCTCCCGGAAATCAGAAAAAGTCGTACTTACCGTTAAATAATAATATTCACGAAGTGAGCACGGTGGTAGTGTCGAACAATAGCTTCCTTTACTCTAAATCTTAGTTCACAGAAATCGCAGATGTAATAAACTTGCTTCGAGGAAAACTCAACAAAGGAATGTTTTGTTATTTTTCGAGGACTTGAAGCAGGGGCGAACTGACCACCTGCCCGCAGGCTAGCGTGCCTTGTGTTTTTTACGCAATCGCACCAGTGCTTCTTTTTTTCGCCCTCGAACCCCAGTGTGCCTTCGTTTTTTTTTTTTTTTTTATACGCCCTCGCACCAGTGAGACTTTTTTTTCATTCGTCTAACCCATTGACATACTGTTTTCTAAGAAGGAATATTTTCCCCTCCCGGAAATCAGAAAAAGTCGTACTTACCGTTAAATAATAATATTCACGAAGTGAGCACGGTGGTAGTGTCGAACAATAGCTTCCTTTACTCTAAATCTTAGTTCACAGAAATCGCAGATGTAATAAACTTGCTTCGAGGAAAACTCAACAAAGGAATGTTTTGTTATTTTTCGAGGACTTGAAGCAGGGGCGAACTGACCACCTGCCCGCAGGCTAGCGTGGGGGACACAACTCAATTATTGGGGACACAACTCAAGCTCTCGTATTTTTAAGCTCATACTCACCTTTTGTTGAGAAAACCGGTGAACCATATATTTTTTTAAATTCTGCATTGCTCCTGGTATTATTATTATTGTTTATTAGAAGAGGCAACACTACAAGTCTGCGTCATTTTACAAACAAGTGAGATTGATTATTACAGTTTTAGTCTCATTGTATAATGACGGCTGATGTTATACTAAGTATTCTAGAAACATTTGTTCAAACGTTTTGGTATCTCCTATAACCAATTTGTAAGTAACATGTAGTAATAAAGAACTTTTGCTATAGTTTGCGGTTGAATTTCAATAATTGATTAGTATTTTAACGTGATACTATCAAAACTGTTTTTTATTAGTTTTTTTTAAGTATGGGCAAGACTTCAGAGATGTCCCCTAGATACTGCATAATTTAACAAGCATCGCTACTCCCTCCCCCTCCTCCCTTCAAATAAACACACACACCCAGAGAGCTATTGCCAATACACCAGGCGTTTTAGGTCAGTAGTTGAGCGTATTAAAACTAAAATTGATCAAAACAAATCACTGGAAGGAAATTGCGATGGAAAATGCGGCAAAAAATACATCACTATTCCTCGAACACATCGTAGACTTGAATTTTATAACTAATTCAAATTTATCGTATCCGGGTCGCTTAGGACCAAAATGTGCGGTTCTTATTCAAAATAAAAATCTTCAAGCGAGTGGACTGTATGCTTTTTATTGCTATGGACAGACAAGACAGGTTTTCAATGGCGATTTTCTTATCGTAACAAAAAAAAAAAAAGGTTTGCCATATGTGGCGTGAATAGTTCAAAGAAAATAACTTCGCCAGGGCGATAAAGTTACAAACACTGAACAGATATAAGCACAAAGAACACTTCTCCCCCTTGTGGGGAGCGTCAGACTGAATCGCTTACATCTGCAAAATTCTTTATTATCAAAAGGAACGAAAATCTAACATTGACCGCTGTATCCTCATTCTTAATTAACAAGGCATTAATAAATCTTATCGGCGAGTTCCAATCTGTAAAAAAGCTGCGCACTGGCGAACTATTAGTTGAAATCAAACATCCTAAACAAGTTCAACCTATTCTAGCTATCAAACAACTAGGCTCATATCTATGTACAGTTACAGCTCACTCAACTCTAAACTTTTCTCGGGGAGTTATTTCAGAGCCAGACCTTCTATTTACATCAGAGAAGGAAATTCTGGAAGAAATGAAAGACCAACACGTAAGTGGAGTGAAGAGGATCACTATTAAACGCAATGGCGAAATGCAGAATACTAAACATATCATTCTGACTTTTAGTACGCCTATCCTCCCTTCACGTGTCAAAGCTGGTTATCTCTCCTGCCCTGTTACACCATATATTCCTAACCCGCTACGGTGCTTTAAGTGCCAGCGCTTTGGGCATTCCAGACTGTCATGCCGTGGTGCAGAAACTTGTACCAGGTGCGCTGAGTCCGGCCACGACAGCAATGAATGCAAAAAGGAATATAAATGTGTCAACTGCAAAGGAGATCACCCGTCCTACTCTAGAAAATGTCCAAACTGGCTCTCCGAAAAGGAAATACAAGTAATTGAAACCACTCAGAACATATCATATCCAGATGCCAGAAAAATTGTCCAGTCTCGTACGCCTTCAGCCGGACTTTCATATGCTGCAGCAGTAAGAAAAGTATTCAATTCTACCAGCACACAAACAGATCCTCAAATAATTAATGCAATAACCAGCACTAAATCAACTAACTCACCTAAATCAAAAAATAAACAACTCAATACCCCTAAGCCTCCACAAAAAATAGTAACGAAACTAAAATATTAAGTACACAAATCCCGAGTACAAGTTATCCATCTACAATAATTTCAAAAAAACCAACTGATCAAAAAAAAAAAAAAAAAAAAAAAAACAAAACTGTGGAAAAAAAAGAAAAATATTCAAACGCGCGCAAAAATTGGGGTAGCCTCTAAACAGAGGCCCCCAAAATTTTATAATTTTAAAAAAGAGGACTTTTTACTTTCTAGCAAGAAAGTAAAATTAACCAAGTCCCAAATTGAAAAACTTCAACAACCTCCTCCCCAAGAGGAGGACGAGGATGTCGAATTCGAAGACCTTCCGCCATCCGACGATGAAGGGATGGACGGACCATCCTCCTTCATGAGCTGCTCCCTCTTCTTTCGACCGTTTCTCCTTCCTCTTTTCTCAATGGCCCTGAGCATTCTTTCTTGGAATTGTCAGAGTTACTCGCATAATGTCATGGACATCAAGGATCTTGTCGAATATTACCAACCGGCCATATTTTGTCTGCAAGAAACATTTCTGTCCCCTGCTGATAGACCGAGGTTGAAAAGTTTTGACATATACCGCAAGGACTGCTTGTCAGGCGACCGTCGTTGTGGAGGAGTGGCATTGCTAATCAACAATGTTTATGCATCTAGCCAGCTCAATATCAACACATCCCTGCAAGCAATAGCTGCGCGCGTTCACCTTCACTCGCTGTTCACAGTTTGTTCTGTATATATCCCATCTTTCTATGACTTAAGAAGCGTGGAGTTGCCGACACTGGTTGATCAACTTCCTCCCCCATTTGTCATCTTGGGGGATTTCAATGGCCATAATGCTCTCTGGGGGAGTCCAGACTCCAACAGTAGAGGTTTAACAATAGAAAATTTTATTGAAGACAATGATCTTTGCATCCTTAATAACGGTGAAAACACTTATTTTCATCTTTCTACCCAATCTTACCATGCTATCGATCTCGTAATATGCTCACCTTCTTTTCTGCCACGTTGGGATTTTCAGGTGGAGGGTGGACTCTACTCGAGTGGCCACTTTTCGATCAGGATAACCTCTACTGGACGCTGCGGCCATCAGCAGCATCAGCAAGCTCGACTTCGCATTGATCGAGCTGATTGGGCAGCATTTACCCAATTGGCAGATATTAAATCAGAAGACGTGACTGATATTGATATCGATGTAGCGATAAAGCGAGTAACCGACATAATCTTAAACGCAGCTAACGCTGCTATACCAAAAGCCACTAAAGGCAGAATCAAGTTTCCTATGCCTTGGTGGAACCTTGATTGTCAAGAGGCTCATAAGAAACAAAAAAAGGCATGGAACACGTTTCGTCGTTATCCAACCACACAAAATCTCGTGGCACTTAAACGAGCTAGTGCTGAAGCTCGAAGGATTCGACGGAAGAGCCAGCGGGACTCGTGGCAGACCTATGTCAGCACAATTACGACGTCCACCCCATCAAAGACCGTATGGGGTAAAATAAAAAAAATCGTTGGCAACTACAATACATCTTGTGCACCCATTCTGGAGAATAATGGTCGTATTTTATCCGATTACAAAGAGGTGGCTGACTGCATGGGGACTTATTTGACAGAAGTCTCCAGTGCAAATAACTATTGCTCAAAATTTTTAACCATCAAATCACGCAAAGAACAAAAAGTTCTAGATTTTAATTCAAACAATTTTAACCAATACAACACAAAATTCACCCTTCATGAACTAAATACTGCCTTACAAAAATCAAAAAACACATCACCAGGTCCAGATCAAATTCAAAATAGCATGTTAAAAAATCTAAGCAGATCTTCATTAGAAAATATTCTGCAGCTTTTTAACAGAATTTATTCTGAACATAGATTCCCAAAATGGGCCCCCCGTGTCCGTTTACCTTGTCGTGGTGGGGGGGGGGGGGGCTTGCCGTGTGGGTGAGTTCGGGGCGAGCTCTTGGGAGGAGTCGTGAACCCCCAGTTGCTCAAACAGAATATCGGCGGGAAGGGACTTTTGTTCCCTTCCTTCCCTCATCACACTTACCAAATTCGGACAGAACCCCCTAAGCCAAGGTGTCTCTACCGTGCCCGTGGCTGCGTGGTACCGGGGGTAGTCGGTGCCTCAAACGGTTGACGTCAGGGATAGCAGGCGAACCCTGGTGTAAAAGCCTTACCCCTGTGCAGGGGGGCTACACAGGGGCTAGACCCCAGTTTTTCCCCTCAGTTCCCAGGTTAATCCATGGATGAAAACATAAAAAATACCTCTCCCCCTAGTGGGGAGCGTCAGAATGAATCGTATACCTCCGCAAAATTTTTCGTTATCAAAAGAAATGAAAACCTTACATTTACTGCTGTATCTCCTTTTCTAATCAACAAAGCTCTTGTAAATCTAATCGGCGAATTTAAATCAGTAAAAAAAAACACGAACAGGCGAGCTTTTGGTAGAAATAAAAGATACTAAACAAGTTCAACTCATACTAGCTATTAAACAATTAGGTCCTTATCTTTGCACTGTTAAAGCTCACTCTACATTAAACTTTTCTCAGGGAGTAATTTCAGAGCCAGACCTTCTATTCACACTAGAGAAGGAAATCCTAGATGAAATGAAGGACCAACACGTAAGTGGAGTGAAAAGGATCACTATTAAACGCAATGGCGTAATGCAGAATACGAAACATGTCATTCTGACCTTTAGTACGCCTATCCTCCCTTCACGTGTCAAAGCTGGATATCTCTCATGCCCTGTTAGACCATACATTCCTAACCCGCTACGGTGCTTTAAGTGCCAGCGCTTTGGGCATTCCAAGCTGTCATGCCGTGGCACAGAAACTTGTGCCAGATGTGCTGAGGGCGGCCACGATAGCAATGAATGCTCAAAGGAATTCAAATGTGTCAACTGCAAAGGAGATCACCGGTCCTACTCTAGAAAATGCCCTAAATGGCTCTCCGAAAAAGAAATACAGGTTATCAAAACTACTCAGAATATATCATACCCAGACACACGAAAAATAGTTCAGTCTCGTACACCTCTATCTGGACTTTCATATGCTGCAGCAGTAAGAAAAGTATTCAATTCCACCGGTACACAAACAGATCCTCAAATCATTACAATAACCAGCACTAAATCAACTAACTCTCCTAAATCAAAAAATAAACAGCTCAATACTCCTAAGCCTCCACAAAAAAATAATGAAATTCAAGTACAAAGTACACAAATCCCAAGTACAAGTTACTCAACTAAATTAATTTCGAACAAACCAACTGATCAAAAACAAAAGAAAACTGTAGAAAAAAAGAAATTTATTCAAACGCGCGCAAAAATTGGGGTAGCCTCTAAACAGAGGCCCCCAAAATTTTATAATTTTAAGAAAGAGGACTTTTTACTTTCTAGTAAGAAAGTAAAATTAACTAAGTCCCAAATCGAAAAACTCCAACAACCTCCTCCCCAAGAGGAGGACGAGGATGTCGATTTTGAAGATCTTCCGCCATCCGACGATGAAGGGTGGACGGACCACCCTCTTTCTTGAGTTACTTTTTCTTCTTCTGGCCGTTTCTCCTTCCTTTTCTCTTCATGGCCCTGAGCATTCTTTCTTGGAATTGTCAGAGTTACTCGCATAATGTCACGGACATCAAAGATCTTGTCGAATATCACCAACCGGTCATATTCTGTCTGCAAGAAACATTTCTGTCCCCTGCTGATAGACCGAGGTGTAAAGGTATATATACCGCAAGGACTGCTTGTCAGGCGACCGTCGTTGTGGAGGAGTGGCATTGCTAATCAACAATGATTATGCATCTAGCCAGCTCAATATCAACACATCCCTGCAAGCGCGCGTTCACCTTCACTCGCTGTTCACAGTTTGTTCTGTATATATCCCACCTTCCTATGACGTAAGAAGCGTGGAGTTGCAGACACTGGTTGATCAACTTCCTCCCCCATTTGTCATCTTGGGGGATTTCAATGGCCATAATCCTCTCTGGGGGAGTCCAGACTTCAACAGTAGAGGTTTAACAATAGAAAATTTTATTGAAGACAATGATCTTTGCATCCTTAATAACGGTGAAAACACTTATTTTCATCTTTCTACCCAATCTTACCATGCCATCGATCTCGTAATATGCTCACCTTCTTTTCTGCCACGTTGGGATTTTCAGGTGGAGGGTGGACTCTACTCCAGTGGCCACTTTCCGATCAGGATAACCTCTACTGGACGCTGCGGCCATCAGCAGCATCAGCAAGCTCGACTTCGCATTGATCGAGCTGATTGGGCAGCATTTACCCAGGTGGCAGAAATTAAATCAGAAGACGTGACTGATATTGATATCGATGTAGCGGTAAAGCGAGTAACCGACATCATCTTAAACGCAGCTGACGCTGCTATACCAAAAACCACTAAAAGCAGGATCAAGTATCCTAAGCCTTGGTGGAACTTCGATTGTCAGGAGGCTCATAAGGCACAAAGAAAAGCATGGAGCACTTTTCGTCGGTATCCGACCACACAAAATCTTGTGGCACTTAAACGAGCTCGTGCTGAAGCTCGGAGGATTCGACGAAAAAGCCAGCGGGACTCGTGGCAGGCCTATGTCAGCACAATCTCGACGTCCACCCCATCTAAGACAGTGTGGGGTAAAATCAAAAAAATTTCTGGCAACTACAATACGTCTTCCATTCTGGAAAAAAATGGTCAACTTTTGTCGGATCACAAAGAGGTGGCTAACTGCCTGGCGACTCATTTAGCAGAAGTCTCCAGTGCAAATAACTACTGCAAAAAATTTTTAACTATCAAATCACGCAAAGAACAAAGAGTTCTAGATTTTAATTCAAACATTTTTCATCAATACAACACAAAATTCACCCTTCATGAACTAAATACTGCCTTACAAAAATCAAGAAACTCATCACCTGGCCCAGACGAAATACACAATAGTATGTTAAAAAACCTAAGCAGGTCTTCATTAGAAAATATTCTGAGACTATTTAATAGAATTTATTCTGAGCACAAATTCCCCAAATTCTGGAGCCAAGCAATAGTAATTCCTATTCTTAAACCAAACAAACAATCTGATAAACCCGAGAGTTACAGACCTATAGCTCTCACAAGCTGCCTTTGCAAAGTAATGGAGCGGATGGTAAACGCCAGGCTCATGTACATTTTGGAGTCTTGCCATCTGCTATCTTCATATCAAAGTGGATTCAGGCGCGGCAGATGTACCATAGACAACCCACTGCTTCTCGAAACATCAATAAGAGAAGCATTTCTCAAACGAAAACATCTTGTGAGCGTATTTTTTGACATTGAAAAAGCATATGACCGTACCTGGAGATATGGCATCCTCAAAACCCTGCACGAGTATGGGTTACGAGGTAATCTACCCATCTTTCTCTCTAATTTTCTTAGAGATCGAACTTTTCGCGTACGTGTCAAGTCTGTTCTGTCAGACACCTTCATTCAAGAAGAAGGAGTTCCCCAGGGAAGTGCACTAAGCGTAACTCTTTTTGTAATAGCAATCAACAACTTAATCGAACACTTGCCTCCCGCTGTCAAGGGTACCATGTTCTTTGATGACTTTCAAATTTCTTTCTCTTCATCGAGCATGAGTATCATTGAAAGACAGCTTCAAATCGCTATAAATAAAGTATCACAATGGGCAGAGGAAAATGGCTTCACTTTCTCTACTCAAAAAACCTTCTGCATCCACTTCTGCCGTAAAAGAGGGCTTCACCCTGATCCAAGTCTTCTCCTTAACAATCAACCAATAACTGTAAAAGACCAAGGAAAATTCCTTGGTCTCACACTTGATAATAAACTTAAATTTATACCGTATATTCAAGAGTTAAAAAAGAAATGTTCATTAAAATTAAATATCCTTAAAGTCTTAACGAACACTTATTGGGGTGCTGATACAGAGTCTCTGTTAAGAATATACAGGGCTCTGATACGCTCAAAACTTGATTATGGTTGTCAAATTTTTGGCTCCGCTGCAAAAACCTATCTGAAAAGTCTGGATCCAATACATAATCAGGCACTGCGCATCTGCACAGGAGCATTTCGAACCTCGCCTATCAGCAGTCTTCATATCGTTGCACACGAACAATCTCTAAACAATAGACGCCTCAAACTTTCTTTAAATTTTTTTTTCAAAACAAAACCCTGCACCAATCACCCACTACATCTCCACATTTTTAATCCATCTAATGTTGCTTTATTTCTACACCGGCCTTCGATGACACCAACATTTGGGATCCGAATGCGTCGGGTACTCTCAGACCTGCAGCTATCGGATTTCAAAACCGTTAACACAATAAAACTAATTGAACCATGGTGCGAAGTCATACCTTCTATAATCAATGATTTCTCAAACTACCCCTAATACAGTTTATCAACAAGTCTTTTATGAGATCAAAAGCAAGTATTCGGGTTATAAACACATTTTTACTGACGGATCAAAAGCAAACGAACACGTCGGCTTTTCCACAATAATTAATGATCAAGTTACGGCAGAAAAATTAAACACATCTTGCTCGGTATTTACTGCAGAAATAAAAGCTATATTTTCATCTCTAGAATCAATAGCCCAATCTGTTCATAGAAAGTGGGTGATATTCACTGACTCAAAGAGTTCAGTGGAAGCCATCACTCATTGCAATAATAACAGCCATCCTATAGTCATCCAGTCATATCTTTTATACAAAAACCTTATGCAAAATAATTTTTGTGTTCTCTTTTGTTGGATTCCTGGTCATGTGGGCATTGCAGGCAATGAGGCAGCCGACTCAGCTGCCAGAGCTGCAAGTATCCTGGTCGATAATAGTGTCCCTTTCGATGATATCAAAAACGCCATCGGTGTAAGCCTCAACACGTATTGGCAGGGGACGTGGAATTCACAAATCCAAAATAAATTGCATTCGATCCAGCCCTCCACTAGAGGTTTCAAATCATTAAATATCACCAGGAAAGAACAAGTCTTAATAACTCGACTTCGCATTGGACATACCAGATTTACTCATAAATATCTCTTATGTCATGAACCAGCTCCAACATGCATTACATGTGATGTAAATCAGACAGTGTTGCACATTTTATGCAACTGCCCAAATTTTAATCTAATTCGTTATAAATATTTTAATAATTTTAACTTATCTTTGAAGGAGTTGCTGGGGGAGCCGCCCCATCGCAATTTGTACTCCTTCCTCCAGGAGATTGGATTCTCCTTTTTAATTTAGTGTTTGTCTCGACATTATGTGATTTCGTCCTTCCTTTGTTTTTCAAGATATGTTTTGCCCTTTTTGTATTTATCTTCAAATCGTTTAAATGTTTTTATCGGTTACACTTTTTAACACTAGCACTTGAAGTTTTATGCTTTCTTCTTCAAAATATGCTTTTATTTACCTTATTCTTTTATGAAAAATAAATAGCTTATAATAAAATATCGTTTGGCGCAGTATAGCCCTCAAGGGCTCTTGCGCCATAAAAATCAAACCAACCAAAGAAAAGAAGATACAAAGTGACTAACTTAAGCTACGGCGCTTTCACTTGAACGATTTTGATAGCCACTTTGGATGACAATATCTTTTAGAAAATAGTTATTTAAGCTCTGCAACTATAACATATTAAAAACAAGTATTTTGACAATAAAATCACGAATTATGATCCTTTGAGTGGTTTTTGTTCAGATTTTATGACAACGTAACATCCAGAAAAAAAAAAATCCTCACCGCGCTTTTTCTCGTACTTACTCGTACATGTGTGCTACACGAAATCTAATGAGCTCAAACTCACAAAAATACTTGAATGTATTAACAGCCAAACATACTTTAAGCTAATAAAGTAGTAAGATTCCGAGATGTTGTGCCGTGGTCTGAGTGTTGTTACTCCAAACGTTTCGACCGCATCTGTGGCGGCCATCTTCAGTGTCAGCGTGGTCGAAGTTTCCAGGGAAGCGACTTCCTAGTAGCTTTCCTGGAAGCTTTGACCACGCTAACACTGAAGATGGCCGCCGCAGATGCGGCCGCAACGTTTGGAGTAACAACACTCATACCACGGCACAACAGCCCGGAATCTTACAAATTTATTGACACCGGCAGTGAAAGCCTTCATTCATACTTTAAGCTCCCAATATTTCAGGCTTCCAGAGTGACAATTTTTTTTGCAGTTTTAACATAAAGATGGCATTTTGTCACAAAAAGCATATCCGCGATTTTGGATCACTTTTTTAAAGATTCTAGATCCTCAGGGCTTCGATCTCGTAAGCGGAAAATGTGCATAGGTTAGTTTCAAAGGCACATCTTTACACCTATATAAAATTTCATCCTATTCGGAGATGATCGAGCAGAGACCACCAGGTAGCTTGACATGAAATGCTCTTATTTGATTTTTTGTTTGTACAATGGATGATTCTTTAAGGATCAGTGGCGTAGCTGGATTGTGCCAAAGTTAGTAAAAAACACTTTGAAAAGAATAAAATGAAATGCTATCCGTGAACTTAAATACGAATTTTGCAACTTTCATTTTGTATGTAAGAGTGGATCATTTTAGGCAATTTAATGATTAGGCTCGTTTTGTTCTTGCCATTGAGATTTATATGAACTGTAACTTTAATAACGCATGTGCTCTACCATACGAACAATTCGCCTACTTGAAATTCATTGTTTTGCACTTCCCAATTACATAAACATTCTAGGAAAACAAAAAGTATTGCAATAAATATAAAAATTGTTCATGTCTCAGAATTATTAATTGGTTTGAAAACTTTCTTACATGGTTCAACAATTTTTCTTTATTCACAAATTAAAAAGAAACGTATCAGGCATTGATACTAGTCAAATTACGTACTGAACGTGTAAAAATAAAGAAAAATAACAAAAGATGTGTATGACACAGATCTGTATTCATCGGGGGAAAAAAAAAGTTATACTCACCAATGCGCACTTTTATCACGCGGACTTTCACCCACCTACAGTTGGGAGGTTTTTTACCTCGCTGTCCAGTTTCTGAAAAATATTTGACATTAATTTGTTTTTCGCTTACATAGGGTGAAATATTTTTTTCAAACACATGCACTAACATCTCCCTTATGAGGGTTTCAATGAATATGCACTGAACTCTTCAGAAAGATTCCAGGATGATTTTAGGAAGGTTACTTGACTTTTAGTGGAAAATGTTAACGTTTTTTCACAAGTTAGGTTAGTTTCAGAAATTGGGAACATTAGATGCCTATTATTTTCCAGGAACGTTTCTGAATTGTTTTTGGAGTGTAATACGGCTATGAAAAATTATGGTTTCAATATAGGTTTTGTTTGGTGGAACATACATGATTATGAAAAAAAAGTGAACTTATAGTTTTATGACAGAATATTTAAAACAGAATTGCTTCTCATAACACAGCACAAATGATAGAGGAAAAGGTATAACAACGGGCACAAGTGTAAATATGGGCACTCCTCCCAGTGGCTAGGTGAGGCACTGAAGACTCGACGATGGCTGTATATGATGCCATTTATTAATACAAGACAGTAGACAACAGTTTAGTGGATGAGCAAACGGTCACATTTTAGCTTCCGTGCGAATTCTGGGATACAATTACGTGAGTTAGTTTTTCTGAAAGGTATTGGCACGAGAAAAACGAATTTTGATGCTGCCAACCTTGAAAATGGTGCAGGGGGGCAAGGGGCGCTGTTAAAACTGCAGGGGCAAGTGGTTTTCCGTTCAATTTTGGTGATACAATTACGAAAGTTAGTTTTTCTGAAAGGTATTGGCACGAGAAAAACGAATTTGGATGCTGCCAACCTTGAAAATAGTGCAGGGGGGCAAGGGGACGGTGGTTATAACTGCGCTGGGGTGCAAGTGGTTCTCCGTTAAATTTTTTGATACAATTTTGGGAGTTAGTTTTTCTGAAAGGTATTGAAGCGAGGAAAACAAATTTGAATGTTTTCAACCCCAAAAATGGTGCAGTGGGTAGGGGTGGTTATAACTGCTCTGGCGGCAAGTGGTTTTCCGTCCAATTATTGTGATACAAGTCCAGGGGGCAGGGTCCCCCCGTGTTCGTTTACCTTGTCGTGGTGGGGGGGGGGGGGGGGCTTGCGGTGTGGTGAGTTCGGGGCGAGCTCTTGGGAGGAGTCGTGAACCCCCAGTTGCTCAAACAGAATATCGGCGGGAGGGGATTTTTCTCCCTTCCTTCCCTCATCTCACTTACCAAATGCGGACGAAAACCCCTAAGCCAAGGCGTGTCAACCGTGCCGATGGCTGCGTGGTACCGAAGTTAGTCGGTGCCTCAAACGGGAGACTTCAGGGATAGCAGGCGAACCCTGTCGTACGCAGCCTTACCTCTGTATGGGGGGGGCTACACAGGGGCTAGACCCCATCTTTTCCCCCTAGTTCTCTGGTTCGTTTATGGATGAAAACTCAAAGAACACTTCTCCCCCTTGTGGGGAGCGTCAGAAAGACTCGTTCAGGTCTGCAAAATTTTTATAATCAAAAGAAATGAAAACCTAACATTCACTGCTGTCTCCCCATTCTTAATTAACAAAGCTTTAATAAATCTCATCGGTGAGTTCCAATCGGTTAAAAAATTACGTACAGGTAAATTATTAGTCGAAATAAAGCATCCTAAACAAGTTCAACCTATTCTTGCAATCAAACAACTAGGCCCATACCTTTGTACAGTTTCAGCACACTCAACATTAAACTTTTCTCGGGGAATCATTTCGGAGCCAGATCTTCTATTTACATCAGAGAAGGAAATTCTAGAGGAAATGCAAGATCAACACGTAAGTGGAGTGAAGAGGATAACTATCAAACGCAACGGCGAAATGCAGAATACGAAGCACATCATTCTGACTTTTAGTACGCCTATCCTCCCTTCACGTGTCAAAGCTGGTTATCTCTCTTGTCCAGTGAGACCTTACATCCCAAATCCACTACGATGTTTTAATTGCCAGCGTTTTGGACATTCCAAGCTGTCATGCCGTGGTACAGGAACCTGTGCCAGATGTGCTGAGCCCGGCCACGACATCAATGAATGCTCAAAAGAATTTAAATGCGTCAACTGCAAAGGAGACCACCCCTCATACTCGAGAAAGTGCCCTAAATGGCTAACCGAAAAGGAAATACAGGTCATCAAAACCATTCAAAAAATATCCTATCCAGACGCGAGAAAAATTGTCCAATCTCGTACACCTACAACTGGACTTTCATATTCTGCTGCTGTAAAAAAAGTATTCAACTCCATAAGCACACAAACTGAACCTCCAGTAAACAAAGTAACCAGCAATTAAATACCGAACTCACCTAATGCTATAACTGTAAACACAACCAAATTAAATAAACAAAATAATAGCCCCAAATCTTCTTTTCAGCAAACTAATTAAAATCAACAACAAATAAAAAAAACAGATACTGTATCTGTTATTGTTAATCAAAACAAACCATCCAGTCAGAACTCGAAAAAACTAATTGAAAAAAAGAAACTTTTACAAACGCGCACAAAAATCGGGGTAGCCTCTAAACAGAGGCCCCCAAAATTTTATAACTTTAGAAAGGAGGACTTTTTGCTTTCTAGCATGAAAGTAAAATTGACCAAATCACAAATAGAAACACTCCAACAACCTCCTGAGGAGGACGAGGATGTTGACTTTGAAGATCTTCCGCCATCCGACGATGAAGGGTGGACGGACCATCCTCCCTCATGAGCTGCTCCCTCTCCTTCCGGCCGTTTCTCCTTCCTTTTTTCTCCATGGCCCTGAGCATTCTCTCTTGGAATTGTCAGAGTTACTCGCATAATGTCACAGACATCAAAGATCTTGTCGAATACCACCAACCGGCCATATTTTGTCTGCATGAAACATTTCTGTCCCGTGCTGATAGACCGAGGTGTTAAGGTTTTGACATATACCGCAAGGACTGCTTGTCAGGTGACCGTCGTTGTGGAGGAGTGGCATTGCTAATCGCTAATGATTATGCATCCAGCCAGCTCAATATCAACACATCCCTGCAAGCAGTAGCTGCGCGCGTTCACCTTAACTCGCTGTTTACAATCTGTTCTGTATATATTCCACCTTCTTACGATTTGAGAGGCGTGGAATTGCAAACACTTGTAGATCAACTTCCTCCCCCATTTGTCCTCTTGGGGGATTTTAATGGCCGTAATCCTCTCTGGGGAAGCCCAGCCTCCAACAGCAGAGGTTTAATTATTGAAAACTTGATTGAAGACAACGATCTATGTGTTCTTAACGACGGTGAAAATACCTATTTCCACCTTCCTACGCAAACCTACCATGCCATCGATCTTGCAATATCCTCACCTTCCTTTCTGCCACTTTGGGATTTCCAGGTGAAGGGTGGTCTCTACACCAGTGGCCACTTTCCAATCAAAATAACTTATACTGGACGCTGCAGCTACCAGCAGCATCAGCAAGCTCGAATTCGCATTGATCGAGCTGATTGGACAGCATTTACCCAGTTGGCAGAAATTAAATCAGAAGACGTGACTGGTATTGATATCGATGTAGCGGTAAAGCGAGTAACCGACATCATCTTAAACGCAGCTAACGCTGCTATACCAAAAACCACTAAAGGCAGGATCAAGTTTCCTAAGCCTTGGTGGAACCTTGATTGTCAGGAGGCTCATAAGAAACAAAAAAAGGCATGGAGCACGTTTCGTCGTTATCCAACCACACAAAATCTCGTGGCACTTAAACGAGCTCGTGCTGAAGCTCGAAGGATTCGACGGAAGAGCCAGCGGGACTCGTGGCAGACCTATGTCAGCACAATCACGACGTCCACCCCATCAAAGACCGTATGGGGTAAAATAAAAAAAATCGTTGGCAACTACAATACATCTTGTGCACCCATTCTGGAGAATAATGGTCGTATTTTATCCGATTGCAAAGAGGTGGCTGACTGCATGGGGACTTATCTGGCAGAAGTCTCCAGTGCAAATAACTATTGCTCAAAATTTTTAACCATCAAATCACGGAAAGAACAAAACGTTCTAGATTTTAATTCAAACATTTTTAATCAATACAACACAAAATTCACCCTTCAAGAACTGAATGCTGCCTTACCAAAATCAAAAAACACATCACCAGGTCCAGATGAAATTCACAATAGTATGTTAAAACATCTAAGCAGGTCCTCTTTAGAACATATTCTGCATCTTTTCAATAGAATTTATTCGGAACACAGATTCCCAAAATCCTGGTGTCAAGCAACAGTAATTCCTATCCTTAAGCCCAATAAACCATCTGAAAAACCTGAGAGCTATAGACCTATAGCTCTCACTAGCTGCCTATGTAAAATAATGGAACGGATGGTCAACTCCAGGCTCATATACATTTGGGAGTCGCATCATCTGCTATCTCCATATCAAAGTGGATTCAGGCGTGGTAGATGCACAATAGACAACCTATTGCTTCTCGAAACATCAATAAGAGAAGCATTTCTCATACGAAAACATCTCGTGACGTATTTTTTCACCATTGAAAAAGTATATGACCGTACCTGGAGATATTGGATCCTCAAAACCCTGCACGAGTATGGGTTACGAGGTAATCTACCCATCTTTCTCTCTAATTTTCCAAGAGACCAAATTTTTCGCGTACGTGTCAAGTCTGTTCTTTCAGATGCATTTATTCAAGAAGAAGGAGTTCCCCAGGGAAGCGTACTAAGCGTAACTCTTTTTGTAATTGCAATCAACAGCTTAATCGAACAACTGCCTCCCGCTGTCAAAGGTACCATGTTCGTTGATGACTTTCAAATATCTTTCTCTTCATCGAGCATGAGTATCATTGAAAGACAACTTCAAATGACTATTAATAAAGTAACACAATGGGCGGAGGAAAATGGCTTTACTTTCTCTGTTCAAAAAACTTTCTGTATCCACTGCTGCCGTAAAAGAGGGCTTCACCCTGATCCAAGTCTTCTCCTTAACAATCAACCAATAGCTGTAAAAGATCAAGGAAAATTCCTCGGTCTTACACTTGATAACAAACTCAAATTTATACCGCATATACAAGAGTTAAAAAAGAAATGTTTACTAAAATTAAATATCCATAAAGTCCTATCGAACACTCCCTGAGGTGCTGATACACAGTCTCTCTTAAGAATCTACAGGGCTCTAATACGCTCAAAACTTGATTATGGATGCCAAATTTATGGCTCCACGGCAAAAAGCTATCTGAAAGTTCTAGATCCAATCCACAATCAGGCACTGCGCATCTGCACAGGAGCTTTCCGAACCTCACCTATCAACAGTCTTCATATTCTTGCTCATGAACAATCTTTAAAAGACGCCTCAAACTTTCATTGAACTTCTACTTTAAAATAAAACCTTATACTGATCACCCTTTACACCTTCATATTTTTAATCCATCTAATGTTATCTTATTTCTTCATCGTCCTTCTGCAACCCCAACATTCGGGATCCGAATGCGCCGGGTGCTTTCAGATTTGCAACTGTCAGATTTTAATACTCTCAATACAATAAAACTGATTGAACCATGGTGTGAAGTAGTTCCATCTACCATCAATGACCTCGCTAAATTCTCTAAAGAGACTACCTCCAATGCAGCCTACCAACAAACATTTTATGATACAAAATGCAAATATTCTGATTATCATGACATTTTCACTGACGGATCAAAAGGAAACGATCACGTCGGCTTTACTGCAATAATAAATGGTCAAGTTACCGCTGAACAATCACACCCATCTTGCTCTGTTTTTACAGCAGAAATAAAAGCCATATTGATATCTCTACAATCAATAACCCAATCCGCTCACAAAAAGTGGGTGATATACACTGACTCAAAGAGTTCAGTGGAAGCAATCACCCACTGTAACAATAACAGCCATCCCATAGTCATTCAGTCTTATCATTTATACAAAAGTCTTACACAAAATAATTTTCATGTACTCTTTTGCTGGATCCCTGGTCACGTAGGCATTGCCGGCAATGAAGCCGCTGATTCAGCTGCCAAAGACGCAAATATCCTAGTTGATGACAGTGTCCCTTTAGTTGACATTAAAAACGCAATATCTGAATGTCTTAACACGCATTGGCAACGGACCTGGAATCTCGAAACACAAAACAAATTACATTCGATCCAGCCATCGACTAAAGGTTTCAAATCATTACAACTTACCAGGAGAGAACAAGTTTCGTTAACTCGTCTTCGCATCGGCCATACCAGGTTCACCCATAAATAAATAAACCAACCAACCAACCAAAATTATAAAGTTAAAAACATATTAACTCTGAAACAAAGCTACTTTTATCTTTGAGCTCGAAACAAAATCAAATTTATTTCGTCTGCTCCAACCTCCATTTTTAAAGGTAAACAAAGGTGCGCGGCCTCATTTAAAAACCTATATCTCCGCAAAAAATCGCTCTATTTGAATTTCCTTTTTTTTTTGTTCGAAAGCTTATGATGTTCACAATATAAATAATATTAAATCTCAAAATCGAGTTTTAGGAAATGAAAGGTCCCTTGTACCCTTAATCCGGCTGCATACCCTTAATCCGGCTGCATAGTTTTAAAGATGAAAATCGGCGTTTCCTTTCAATCTTATGAAACTAAACTTGAGGGCCATTTCGTCCGTAAGGGTACAATAAACTAGCATTCGTCGCACCACTAGCTACAGGTTTTCGCCCCAAATTTTTGCAACTCTCTGATTTATATAAGAGAAAAAAAAAGCGTATAAGTTTACACTAAACATACATATGTATACATTTATTTTTTACCACAGGGAGGGAGGATAATAGAACGAACCTTTTGTAACAAATCTTTGAATAGTTTTTCAACTCTTTAATCTTACCCTATTAGTATATTAGCATTCTGACCTTTTGTATTTGCAGTTAATGCATGTAGTCAAGGCTCTATTTGAGAAGTACATTTCAAGACTTCTTTTGCAAGTTTAAATTTTGCATAGTTACAATGCACAAAATCAATGGGAAATCAAGGCATGAAACGAAACTATACCATTCGTATAGTTAGAATGTAGTAATAATAAAATGCAGCAGTATAATAGTTCTGTACAGGAGATACTGTAATTATATTGAACACTTTTTAGTTGTTCAAGCATAATCAAAAACCTTTTTTTTTTTTTTTTTGCCTGCCCGAAACTTTTTTGTTGTCTTCTATTTTCAAAGTGTAGATAAACAGCATGATTAGGTGAATTTATATTTCATTAACTTTATGTTTAGAAGGGGAAAAAAATGATAAGAGATGCAGAGAGAGAGGTTACCTGTTTACACTAACAAAGTGACATTAAGGCTAGTACAATGTGGGGGATCTTCTACTTTCAGCTACGCTAAAGGGAAAGTCCATTCATAAAATCAATATTTAGATGCTAATAGCGGTAATACTTAAGCCCTTCAATTCCTTCCCAAAAAATTTCGCTGCAGAAGTGGAATTGGTTTTAGCTCTAAAATTTTTTACTCATGTTGTAGCGCGATATGATCCAATACTAAATATTTTTGCCTCATAAATGTTTTCAGCCGCTTAGTTTTCCGCACTGAAGTAAACTCAAAGGTTTGTACATGGATCCCACCTTTTTATTTCTAACACTCATCCGGTATCACAATGTTATGAAATATTATACTAACAAAAAAAAAAAGTCAATTCATCATTTACACACAAAATCATAATCAAATTTCCTACTGAAACTGAAAAAATAACTCTCCCTCTTACATTTCTTATGCTATTTTCTATTGACATCACAAGATTCAATTGTACCCAATATTTTTTCAAACACAATTAAAACAGCATCCATCTCTATAATTATTATTAGATAAAACCGTGTGAAAATTAACATAGAGCAATTGATACACCTCGTATTAAATATTTTTATAAGTTCTATTTTATGCATCATTAAAAGCAGTTTTTACATAAAACACTTATTTTTCTCATATGATAGAAAGCATGAAAATTCTCCTGTCTTGTGGCTTGCAACAAATATTAAGATCATTATTTTGATGTAATTTATGTTCACGAAAAAAAGAAAAAAAAAACACTTCACAAAAGAGCACACAAAATTGAACTTTAAAATCTGGTCGAAATAATCTTCAATTTATTACGTTTGACAAATTTCACAAAAACTTTCTCCAAATTGACCAAAAAAAAGTAACATTTAAAAATTTTACATATTTTTTTATGGTTAGGGATTAAGTAATAGTAACAAAAAATGCATTTAAAAAATCGTATCATGTGCGTTCGAATTCCGTCGTAACGTAACTTGTCTTCCAACTTCTGAAGATTCTCTTCTGAAGAAATAGGGAAATTCCAGATCATTGAAAACGAATTCAATTTCTTTACCCTGTTCTCCTTTTATACTCAGAATCGTGTTCAATTTTGCGAGCATTTCATCTTGCCTTTTTTGCATTGTGTCCAGCT